>NW_015549629.1:277691-282874 GCF_001515605.1 Sinocyclocheilus anshuiensis | reverse complement strand
TATGTAATGACTTAATAATTTTATATATTAATTTATTTAAAAAAATTTTTTGTATTATTTGTATATATTCTTGCATATGGCCCATGCAGGTTATGGTAATATTAATATTAATCTATTAATCAATTTCAATCTTTGATTTATGGACATTGTTGTTACTTTTATATGGTAGATAATTGGCCATGTGATGTCCAGTGTAAAATCTGGGCTGTGAAGTAAAATGGTTTGAAAACCACCATTAAAGAGATCCATGTGCTTTTATGTTTAAAATATATTCAGTGTAAATGTTTAGTCTTGTGGTAGTTTATGTATTAATATCCGTGATGCACACCTGCAGTGAATGACATATGATCTGAGTCTGTTCTTTAACAGATTGGTCTCTGGTCTTCCATCCCTTACTTTTCCCTTCTACACCTGCTCACCCCGTCTTTCTTCTTCCAACCACTATGACCTCTCGCCAACACCAACATCCATTACCCTGATGATCCCCATGATCTGTCCATCCCAGCTCAGCATGTGAAGATAGATTTCTCAGGAGACTTCTCAGGAGGCAGTAGATCCTAATGGCTTCAGCTGTGTCTGGGAGCTGTGTGGGTATATAGTGTAATGGTAAAGACCTAGTCTGCTAACCAGAATGCTGCATGTTGAGCCATCAGCGTTGTTAGTCACTTTGGATCAAAGCATTTGCTAAATGACGAGGTCTGTGGAGTGCTGGTGCATAACCTTAGTCTTATCTTGACACCATACAGGCTGCACTGCTCAGGGAAACCCTAGGGCCAATGTAGCTGGACACTTCCATCAGTCTCATCAATTATTGACTATCTGACCTGTAATCCAGAGAGCTTTGTCTGAGTAGGTTGTTAGTTGAATTGCTGAGCAAAAGACAGTCCTTCTGCCATTCTTCTATGTGAGTGTGAACTTTCAAGGAATATTTTAAAATGGCTGTTTCAGAATGTTCTATTGCTAGAAACTGTTTCCTGTGCTCTGTGTTTAGGAATCTATATAGTGGTTCTACACTGCTGGTTTTGATTCAAGACTCAGATTTATACTACTAGACATTAAGTAATCTAGTCTAAAGAAAAGTCTAAAAAGTCTAAAAATCCAGTCTAAACACTGTACTAGAATTTATGATCATACAAAAGTAAAAATAAAAAAAAGATGGATGGATAGATAGATAAAATAATATAATTAAAACTTTTTTTTATTTTATTTTAATAAATGAGATAAATTTGTCCCAAAATACAGTGCAATTTTATTGGATGCACAGCCTTTGATGTCCACAACAACAGAGATTTTCCCTTTTAAAAGATGATAAATTTGTCCTAACTATTACATGGTTAATTGTTTTTTATTATTTGCATTTAGCATGTTTTTCTCTGCTGTCCTGTGATCCAATTAGAACACACTGTAATACATGTAACATTTCTTATTTCTTATGCGCTTTGGAATTGCAGAACAGGGATGGAAAAAGTATGTCTGAAAGTTACATGGAACGACAAAAACAAAACCTCCTTACTCTGCACTTAATTTATCACAGTGTCCTTGATACCATCTGTGCAGTTTGACAAATGATCAGACTTGTCATCAAGCCAGTAATTTATAAAGAAATCCTCATATTAGTGAAAGTCTCCAGGCTCTGATTGGACGGTTCAAATGGAGGGTGTTTGAAAGCTGATGGATGGAGCCAGAGCCCTGTTGTCATCTTAATCGGGGTTTCCACGGTGATGGATGTTGTAATCTTAATCAGGGTTGGCTGGGTGATTGATGAGATGGGCTGTGACAGTGGGGTCAGTGAGCTGGCCGTCCGAGGAGAAGAGGAGGCAGGGTCATCGGAGGACAGAACATGGAATGGCCATTTCACATGACAGCGCAGCCCGCAACGTCCACTCATGCACGCTTGCTCGCTGACGGCCGAGACATGGCACTGTTCCTTTCTCCTGTTTCACTCCTTCCCATTCTTTCCATTTCCCAGTTCTACCTCCTTATGCCTGCAGCCATATAATGGGCTTTTTGAATTGTGTAATTATTTTATGTTGGTCCTTGACAGACTGTGGAAAGTGCTTCTGAAAACAACCCTATTAACACAAAGCCTTTCAAAAAGAAAAGTAGTACAATTAGCACTATATCCCGCTGAATTTGAAAAAAGAACAAAAAAACTAAAAAAAAATAATAAGTGCTTTATTTTTCTGTTTTTCTTAGAAATGGAGACAGCAAAAAAGCAGATGGATATGGACAAGAAGGCTATAGATGAACTGGTGCGGGAGAGGGACATCCTGAATAAGGTGTGCGGACACTTGTTTCTAATTTACTACTAATGTTTTTCTAACAAAATTTATTGAAAACAACCTCCGACAAAATGTACTAAATCTAATGAAACATTACAAAATGTAATGAAACCACCTTAAAGAAATACACTTGTAAGGAAAATAATAAAGGGAAAAAAACATGTTCTTTTAGGGCTGTCAGTTGATTATATATATTTTTCATTTTATTAATATAATTGTTTTAATTTAGATAAATAATTTAGATTATTATTTGTGTTTAATTAATTAAATGATATATCAAATAGCTATTCAAATGAATCACACTCATAAAAAGCTGTTAAAAACTAGATTTATTTATTTAGATTATTATTGAATTAATTAAATAATATATCAAATAATTAATCAAAATAATCACACACATAATAAGTCCCTAAAACCTTTGTTTATTTATTTAGATTATTATTTGTATTTAATTAGTTAAACGATATATCAAATAATTAATCGAATAAATCACACACACATAAAAAGCCCCTAAAACTTATTTATATTTATTTTTGTTTGTTTATTTATTTCAGTAATTAAATAATCGAATAATATAATGAATAATATCAGATAATTAATCAAATGAATCGTACACATAAAAAAGCCCCAACAACGTTTGTTTTAGCTCTTTTAGTTTGATGTCCTGAAACTAATCTTAACACCAGGTAAGCTTTTCGGTGAGTCTTTATGTTTTATATATTTGTCCTTAGGGCTAATTTTCTGCATTTCTCATAGCTTCCCCACGCTGTTATGATGCACAGATGGATTTCAGAAAACAAGAGAAGGTGCATGATGTTTCTGCTGACATGCTGAATATTGCATTGCTATTGTGCATATGAAAATAACAGGATATTCATATTTAATTGCACAGGAGACACTCTGTCTCACAAACACACACACTGTAGCGTACAAACACGACTTTTGATATCAGCTTACCTTGGAGAGTCATTCCTTTGATCTACTGAACAACAATACATGAGAGAATAAAATCATCCTATTCTCAAACTTGTTTTTTAATGTCCATTTTCTGAAAACCTTGAGTCACTCTTGCTAAGTATATTTACAAATTGATCTTTAGTGTAACCTCTTGTGTCGGTGTGCACATGTTTTTGTTCCAGAATATGATCAAGGCGGCCAATGAAACGGACAAACAGCAGACCATTGTTAAGCTACACGAACAGTCAAAGAAGACTCTGGAACAGGAGATTTTAAACTACAGGGACGAAGCCCAGAAACAGCGAAAGATCATCTACCAGCTGGAGAAAGAGAGGGATCGCTACATAAACGAGGCCAGTGAGCTCACTAAGAAGGTACAGCACACACACACACACACACACACGTTAGCCATTGCTCAGTGAGTGATTGAGAATGTCACCTTGAAGTTAATTTTGTTCATTTTTTAAACATATTTTGAAATTTTGATGTTATCATACTGGTTTCTGTTTTTTATTTTTTTATTGAAACAGAATGGAATGATTTAAAGTGAGACAAACCAACTAAATAACCAAACATGATGTCACTTCCTGAAGGATGATGTAATTAAAGGTGGCTTTTGTCTGTTGGGCATTTTACAAAAGAGGATAGAAAGTGAAATTAAGGACACAGGAAAAACCTACAAAATGACTATTAATTTAAAGATGATTTGCATAAAATATACAAATATATTTGGAAAAAAAGAAACATAATTAGGTGTAGGATTTACTTTGAAACGATTTTTACTCAGAAATTGCTTGTAAATGTCACAAATAATTACAAAGCATCAGGACATTGACTGTAAGATAGCGCCCCTTGTGGTAGTACTGAGAATGCAACACATGATTGCACTGAGATGTGAATTGAATTTGAACCCATTTCAAAACATCACAAATTAAATCTAGCTTGTGTAGCTTGATGTGTTTACATTCAATCTTGCATAAAGTATGTTTTAGGCCTAAGAGTGAAAAATATTCTAAATCCCCTCACATTTCTTTCTCTTATGATGTTTTGCTTTCTAAGAGTTGTTGAGAGTTGAGAGTCTCTTGGTTTTTGTCTTGTAATCCCTGAAGGCATTTCTTCATTCTGCAGTACTTCAGCATGCTTGTGAGAGTCATCTTACTGATTACTTTATAATACTGTTGCATATCGCAATAGTGTGTATGTGTTTGTGCCACTCTATACGCATTTCAATGCAGTAACTTTTAGGCACTTATGGGCAAACTTGTTTAGGTATTGTCATGATACACGGAGCAGACTACTCGGTGAACTCAGTCTTAACTTTATCACGCTCAACGCTCATAGAACATTCTAGCTATGTCTCCTTCAGCAGGCTGCACACACTGGCCCCGCCTCTAGCAACCCGCAACCCTGGACCCCGACCCAGAACAGCCTATCACAATAAACTATTCACATTTCACCACAGGTATAATGGGCAACTATCAAGTTAAGCCAAGCGTGCTGTGAACAACATAATTAGAGAACAGTCTGACTAAGTCTGATGCTCATCCTGTTGTAATTACATGATGGTATTTCAACTTTATATCAATAATCTACATTTCTTAAAGGGCCAGTCACCCAAATGCTTTACAACTATAGGACAGGAAGAGCTAAATAAACTTATCACTGCATCTAAACCAACAACATGCCTGTTAGATCCTATACCCACTGTAATGGGGTGAAGAATCACACGACAAGGATATCTTAAGAAATCCCCCGGAGGGTGGATTTATTAGTGAGGTGGGTGCTAGGGAGAAAGGTCCAGGTCAGTGCTCCGGTGCCGTGAGTACTCTCTTCCGTCTTCCCAGTGCAGAGGGTCCATGCAGTGCTCCTGTGGGGCTGGTCAGTCACACGCTGCTGTCTGTGGGAGAAATGAGAGGGCGAGTTAGTGCTCAGTCTCATGGAGGG
>NW_015549629.1:276332-277433 GCF_001515605.1 Sinocyclocheilus anshuiensis | reverse complement strand
GCTAACCTCGGTGAGCCGCTGGAGGATTTCGTCCATGTTGGGGGAGGAGCGCTCGCCTGTGACAGAACCCGGAGACAAAAACAAAGGAAAAAGGTGAGGTGAAGAAAATCGCTTTTTGGTGATTCTTAACTGATTTGCCTGCATTCTCCACCAGTGTAACGGGGTGAAGAATTACACGACAAGGATATCTTAAGAAATACCCCGGAGAGTGGATTTATTAGTGAGGTGGGTGCTAGGGAGAAAGGTCCTGGTCGGTGCTCCGGTGCCGTGAGTGCTCTCTTCGTCAGGTTTCAGGCCCCACCATAGCACAGAAACTGCACTTGTTAAAATTACAAATGACTTGCTTCTTGTGTCAGACCAAGGCTGTATCTCATTGCTAGTTTTACTTGATACTAGCGATTGACATCCCATGGTAACTAGGATTTACACAAGCTTCAGTCTGGATCCAGAACACCTGAGAAGAGATGATGCCAACCCCTCAGAGGACCTCAGATGATGCCAACCCTGAAACAACATACAGAACTACCACATTTTTGCTATAAGTTTGATTGCATCATATAATAATTGCTGCTAATAGTGTTCATCGTCTGTTTTATTACGTCTTAAATTGATTTTTCCGTACATTTCTGCCATATGTACATTAACTGACAGTCACCACTGATAAGCTACCACTAAATATTGTAGAAACTTAATTTGCTGTAAAGTTGCTTTGCAATGATTTATATCGTGAAACGCGCTGTACAAATAAACTTGACTTGACTTGACTTTGTTCAGAAACCCCTCATGCACTTATCCTGGAGGATCTCAAGTTGCCTGCTGCTTCGGTCATGGCCCTGGAGTCCAGTTCTGAGCAGCCCATCCTCAGTATTATGGCCACAGAAGTCAACCCTGAACAGCCTGTCCTTCCGGTTATGACCATGGAGTCCAGTCTTGAGAAGACCACGGTCATGGAGAGTAGTCTTGAGCAGCACACTTCTCCTGTCACGGCAACGGAAGCCAGTTTTGAGCGGCCTGTTCTTCTTGTCACGGTCACAGAGGCCAGTCATGAGCAGCCTGCTCTCCCTCTCAAGATCATAGAGTCCAGTTTTGAGCAGCCCGCTC
>NW_015549629.1:271345-276322 GCF_001515605.1 Sinocyclocheilus anshuiensis | reverse complement strand
GCTCTTCCTGTCAGTCAGACATGTCAGTCCTGAGCAGTCCACTCCTGTCACGACCATGGAGACCACTCCTAAGCAGTGCACTATCCCTGTCATATCTATGGAGGCCGTTCTCAAGCTGCCAGAGTCTGCTTCATCCCAGTTCAGAGTCTGCTCACGAGCCCGTCTCAGAGTCTGCTTCATCCCAGCCCAGGAGCCCAGTCCTGAGTCTGTTCCAGAGTCTCTCCCAGGTTCTGCTCCAGAGCCTGTTTCATAGTCCGCTCTGGTACCAGTCCAGGAGCCCATTCCTGAGGACCCAGTTCCTTCAGCCCTGGAGGGCTTTTCAGATTCAGCCCCTGATCCTGTTCCTGCAGCCCCAGAGGGCATTTCAGATTCAGCCCCTGTGCCAGTTTCTGCAGCCCCTGAGAGCATTTCAGATTTAGTCCCTGAGCCAGTTCCTGTAACCCTGGAGGGCGTTTCAGATTTAGCCCCTGTGTCAGTTCCTGTAGCTCTGGAGGGCATTTCAGATTTAGCTGCTGTGCCAGTTCCTGCAATCCTAGAGGGTGTTTCAGATTCAGCTCCTGAGACAGTGCCTGCAGCCCCGGATGGCATGCCTAAATTTGCCCAAGACACCAGGCCCAGTCCCACGTCCCCACCAGTTAAGGGGACCTAAAAATCTAAAAGGGCTTCTAGTAATATTCCCATCCCACCCTCTGTGTTACTTGGGGCTAGTGGGTTTCAAAAGTGGGCACCTCCCTGGTCAGCCCAAAACAACTTCCCTGGACTGTTTCCTACCCTCCCAGCCCTGCCCCCAGTGTTTTCAGCCTACTCTGGATTTCCAAGTTTAGCTCAACAATCACCCTCCCAGTTGGTACCCCCTTGGTACCCCCTAGCAGCCATACCACCCTGCAGCCCAGGACTGGTTGCCCACTGAAGCTAAGCAGGGTTGAGCCTGGTCAGTACCTGGATGGGATACCTCCTGGGAAAACTAGGTTGCTACCTCCTGGGAAAACTAGGTTGCTGCTGGAAGAGGTGTTAGTGAGGCTAGCAGGGGGTGCTCACCCTGTGGTCTGTGTGGGTCCTAACACCCCAGTGTAGTGACGGGGACACTATACTGACAAAAAAAGCACAGTCATTCGGATGAGACGTTAAACCGAGGTCCTGACTCTCTGTGATCATTAAAAATCCCGGGATGTCCTTCGAAAAAGAGTAGGGGTGTAACCCCAGTATCCTGACCAAATTTGCCCATTGGCCTCTGACCATCATGGCCTCCTAACCATCCCCATATCTGCTGATTGGCTTCATCACTCTGTCTCCTCTCCACCAGTAAGCTGGTGTGTGGTGGGCATTCTGGCGCAATATGGCTGCCGTCGCATCATCCAGGTGGATGCTGCACACTGGTGGTGGTTGTGGAGATTTCCCCCTTCTATGTAAAAGTGCTTTGAGTGCCCAGAAAAGTGCTATATAAATGTAAGGAATTAATTGGTCTTTGCCTGGTGAGGATGCCTGGAGGCGTCCGTTTTGGGGAGGGTACTGTCAGGGTCCTGCCCTGACAGCCTTGTCAGTCTTGTCTTTGTTTAATGTGTCTTTGTTTATTTTGTGCCTGAGCACATGGCTGTGTCTTTGTTTGTGTTGGCCATGTGCTCCTCTTGTCATGCCTCCTCGTTTTCAGTTATCATGCCCCCTTGTTTAGTACTTGTTTGTCTAATTGTATTCACTTGATCCTCGTGTACTCTACTCCCTTTATATTGTGCTCATTTCCCTCTTGTCTTTGCTGGTTTGTTTTGTGTGTGCCCTGTGTGCATTCTCCTTGCTTGTGTCTTTAAGGCCATGTCCTCACGTACACTGGTATTTTTATAAATGGAGTTTTTCCTTCTTCCGTTTTAAAAAAATCTCAGTTCACATGAAAACACAAATGCATGCTATGAAGCACTGTTAAGAGCATGCCAAACCAACAGGTGGCCAAATAATCTCAACCGTAAAGCCATGTTGGCCAATCAGAAGCCTGAAAAAGTTTCCAGTAGTCGGAGATAACGGTGCATGCTCTGACGTCACAAGCCAAAAACTCCGGTTTCGCTGTCTAAACGATAACACTGCAACCGGAGTTTTTGAAAATCTTCACCCTGGCAGGCATTTTCAAAAATGTTCGGTTTCAGTGAACTGGTGCTGCTCTTGCGTGTGGATGAACGGCCTAACTGCGTAAAAAAAGCTGCGGTTTTAAAAATAACCGTGTGTTACCGTTCGTGTGGACAGGGCCTGAGTCTTGTTAGAGCTTGCTATTCAGTATATTACATCCAGTCTAGTTTTGTTTTTTCTCTCTTGTTAAATTCTAGTTTTTATTTGTTCCTGTGTTTAGTCTGTAGTCTAGTTCTAGTCTTTATGGTTTAGTTCTTTATTTTTAGTTCTTCAACCTTTTGATTTTGTCCTTTATTTTCTTTCTAGTTTGCAACAAGTTTGCTGTCTTGTCTTTGTTTATTTCGTTTGTAGTTCTAGTCATTTTTCCTAGCATTTTTATTTTGTTATCCTAAGTTCCAGTTAATTATTTCTAGAATTAGTTTTATTTATTTATTTTAAGTTTTATCTCTTGTTTATTCTCCCTAGTCATAGTTTTTGTAAGTTTTGACTTGTTACTTTTACTTATTGCCTGTCTGTAGAGATGGGCAGATGAAGCCTTTTGAAGCCAGTAACCCCAGCAGACAACCAGGGCAGAGCTGGAGGGAAAGACCAAGGAGACTCCTCCCTGATTCGTTCCTCCAGCTCCACCTTGGCCTCCTGCCCCTCCCTGGTCCCTCTAATGACTGTCTGGGCTTCCTTGCTGGCACTGGCTTGGCTCACCTCCCTCCCCTCATTGTCTCGGTGTTTTGACTTTTCTTGTCTTGACAAAAAATTGTGTTGGTGCTGGTCTTGTGCTGTCATGTTCCTGTCTTGTTTTTGGTGTACCTCCCTTGTTATCCTCCTCATTTGGTCCCTACTTATTCTCCTTGTGTTTGCAGTCCTGTGCCAGTTCGTCAACGTATTTAACCTGGTTGTGTCCTGCCTTGCCCTGTCTTGCCAAGCCTTATTGCCTGTCTGTTTTCCCCCTCGGGGTAGCTTTTGTTGCTGTTTTGTTTATTATTTTTTTTATTAATAAAAAGCCCATTCTCTGTACAATTGAGTCCTCGCTCCATCCCTTTACCCAAACCCAGTAAATACAAATATACTGAGGAATTTCACTGCATTTCCATATTGATCCATCATTCTATTGTATTGATCCACGCTTCAACTGATACTAATTTTTTTAGTATCTCAAAGAGTTTTGGGGAAGACAGATATTTGAGTCATGGAGAACGAAAAGCAGCTGCCAGTACTTTTCCATGGATTTTTTATTTTTTTTATTTTTTTTATTTTTTTTGCATGAAGCTTCTTTATTTTTCAGTTTTAGTCATTTTAGTACTTAAACTTATTTTATTTCAGTTAGCTGCGAAGGCAACATTTTAGTTTTTAACGATTTTAAGTTTAGGTTTTTTTATCTAATATTTAAGTTTTTATAAGTCTTTAGACAAAAATACTTTATGTGCATTTCATTTGTTATGAGGGATACGAAAAAGTGATTTTGAAGAAAAAAGGGGGGGGGGGGATTTAATTTTCTAGAATTAGTTTTATTTATTTATTTTTAGTTTTATCTCTTGTTTATTCTCCCTAGTCATAGTTTTTGTAAGTTTTGACTTGTTACTTTTACTTATTGCCTGTCTGTAGAGATGGGCAGATGAAGCCTTTTGAAGCCAGGTGAAGCTTTTGAGGCTTTTTCCTGATTGTACCAAAAAAGATTCAAAGCTTCAAAGCCTCAAAGCCAGACCCTACCAGTGACATCTAGTGGTCATCTGCAATTATAGCAGCCACTTTCAATTGATTCACACATCATGTTGATTCCAGTTTCAACACAAAAGCAATACTCAGCAATAGCAGCTGTGTCTTTATTCTGAGATTCATTGTCCACACATGAAAGTGTTACTATGTCACGATGATGCAGGGAGGGAACACCAAGCATTTCGTGTCTCCTTATAATGAATGGACGCCGCAGCACCCCCAGTGGGGGCTGATGTTGCTGCTATGCCCCCAGAAGCACCTAATGATGCTGCAGCGCGCCCGGTGGTGGCCAAAGAGGCTGCAGCACCCCCAGAGGCGGCCGAAGACGCTGCAGCGCCCCCAGAGGCTGTAATGCCACCGCCTCACTCTCGTCGGAGAAGAAAGAAGAGGAATGCTTCCTCCATCCCACAAGGCCTGGAGGCTATCCAAGAGCCCACTGCCGGCACGGAGGTCATCCTAGAGCCGTCCTTGCTTCCTGCTCTGCCGGCACCGCCCAAGCTCCTTGCCCTGATGCCGGCTCCGCCTTTGATGAGTGCCCTGTCGGCGCTGCCCAAGTTCCTTGCTCTGCCGGCTCCACACAAGCTCCTTGCTTTGCTGGCTCCGCCCAAGCTCCTTGCCCTGCTGATGCCGTCCAAGCTCCTTGCCCTGATGCCAGCTCCCTCCTTGATACAGGCTCCACCCTTCCTGCCTGCCAAGCTCCCAGTTCTGCCCTGGCCCCCTGCCAGGACTCCAGACGTGCTAGAGCCCGCCTGGTCTGTCCCTGGTCTGTTTGGCCGGAGTCTCCCTGGTTCGCTCCTCTGGTCCCGCCCTGGTGGTCTGCTGGGGTTCCTGTTCGGCCGGAGTCTCCCTGGTCTTTCCCTCCAGCTCTGCCCTGGTTGTCTGCTGGGGTTACTGTTAAGCCGGAGCCTCCCTGGTCTGTCCCTCCGGCTCCGCCCTGGTGGTCTGCCGGGGTTCCTGTTGAGCCAGAGCCTCCCTGGTCTGTCCCTCTGGCAGACCACCAGGGCGGAGCTGGAGGTAAAGACCAGGGAGGCTCCGGCTTAACAGTAACCCCAGCAGACAACCAGGGCAGAGCTGGAGGGAAAGACCAAGGAGACTCCTCCCTGATTCGTTCCTCCAGCTCCACCTTGGCCTCCTGCCCCTCCCTGGTCCCTCTAC
>NW_015549629.1:268018-270489 GCF_001515605.1 Sinocyclocheilus anshuiensis | reverse complement strand
GGGGGGGGGGGTATTCAATTCAATATCAATTCAGTTTTTCGTCTCTCCCCATCTAAATTCAAATATAAAATGATTTGACAGCATGCATTTATCATTAATTTGTTAATGATTGATTTAGCCTTACTTTTAAAACATTGTATCTATTTTTTATTTTGTTTTATTGTTTCCATTTTAGCTGTATTTCAGTTAACCCTAATAGTTTAGTTAACAATAACATATGGTTTACAGTAAGGTAACAAGAGTCTAAAGCACAAATCACTGCACTGGAAACAATGTTAGAATACAGATTTTTTTTAAGTATAGCCACAAACTTCAGACTGTTTACTAACTTAGTTTGTGTAGAATTACATGCAATTTTCAGCTCCTGTAAAGCCAGTAAACTTAACATGATCTGCTCAACAATAACAAATGAGACTGATTACTTACCATAAAGGAAAATCAAATTGTTGCAAAGGCAACATTTTTCATTTTTGTTTAAAGTTTTTTATTGAATATAATATTGTATTTTATTTTAATTCTTAAATCATTTAAAGGCAGGAACTCAGTTTTTTTCCATTTGTAACTTGAAGAAAATAAATTTTTTCATACCCTAAGTCTCATAACTGTCACGTGTATGTTCCCGTTTAGTTCCTGTTGTCCTTATTTGGTCTTTCCAGTTCCTTTTCCCATTATTAGTATCACCTGTTCCTTGTTATTAGTTATCCCCATCACCTGTCTGCCCTATTTAGTTCTAGCCTGTTCTGTTCTCTCTTGTCTGGAATTGTTTGTCAACTCCTTGTGCTACGTGTGATTCCCTGAAAAAAAAAGAATTCAACTCCTTTGTTTTGTACTCCTGGTCTCCTCATTCCTCGCTCCGTGCTCCTCACAGTAGCAACCCGTGACAGAATTCCAGACCCAAACAAAGAGTGAGCGGCAACTTTTCCTCACGTTTGTTTTTTTCCGCCTTTTGAGAAGTTAGTTTTATCTCTTGTTTATTCTCCCTAGTCATAGTTTTTGTAAGTTTTGACTTGTTACTTTTACTTATTGCCTGTCTGTAGAGATGGGCAGATGAAGCCTTTTGAAGCCAGGTGAAGCTTTTGAGGCTTTTTCCTGATTGTACCAAAAAAGATTCAAAGCTTCAAAGCCTCAAAGCCAGACCCTACCAGTGACATCTAGTGGTCATCTGCAATTATAGCAGCCACTTTCAATTGATTCACACATCATGTTGATTCCAGTTTCAACACAAAAGCAATACTCAGCAATAGCAGCTGTGTCTTTATTCTGAGATTCATTGTCCACACATGAAAGTGTTACTATGTCACGATGATGCAGGGAGGGAACACCAAGCATTTCATGTCTCCTTATAATGAATGGACGCCGCAGCACCCCCAGTGGGGGCTGATGTTGCTGCTATGCCCCCAGAAGCACCTAATGATGCTGCAGCGCGCCCGGTGGTGGCCAAAGAGGCTGCAGCACCCCCAGAGGCGGCCGAAGACGCTGCAGCGCCCCCAGAGGCTGTAATGCCACCGCCTCACTCTCGTCGGAGAAGAAAGAAGAGGAATGCTTCCTCCATCCCACAAGGCCTGGAGGCTATCCAAGAGCCCACTGCCGGCACGGAGGTCATCCTAGAGCCGTCCTTGCTTCCTGCTCTGCCGGCACCGCCCAAGCTCCTTGCCCTGATGCCGGCTCCGCCTTTGATGAGTGCCCTGTCGGCGCTGCCCAAGTTCCTTGCTCTGCCGGCTCCACACAAGCTCCTTGCTTTGCTGGCTCCGCCCAAGCTCCTTGCCCTGCTGATGCCGTCCAAGCTCCTTGCCCTGATGCCAGCTCCCTCCTTGATACAGGCTCCACCCTTCCTGCCTGCCAAGCTCCCAGTTCTGCCCTGGCCCCCTGCCAGGACTCCAGACGTGCTAGAGCCCGCCTGGTCTGTCCCTGGTCTGTTTGGCCGGAGTCTCCCTGGTTCGCTCCTCTGGTCCCGCCCTGGTGGTCTGCTGGGGTTCCTGTTCGGCCGGAGTCTCCCTGGTCTTTCCCTCCAGCTCTGCCCTGGTTGTCTGCTGGGGTTACTGTTAAGCCGGAGCCTCCCTGGTCTGTCCCTCCGGCTCCACCCTGGTGGTCTGCCGGGGTTCTTGTTAAGCCGGAGCCTCGCTGGTTCATCCCTCCGGCTCCGCCCTGGCTTCCCGGGACTCCTGGACTGCCTGAGCCTCCCTGGCTCAACCCTCCCGCCCCTCCCTGGTCCCTCTAATCACTTGCCAGGTGGCGTCCCTTTTGAGGGGGGGTAGTGTCAGGGTTCTGTCACTTCGGGCTATAGTGTAATTCATGGTTTTGTGACAGAGCCCTGACACTCCCGTCGTGTCGTTGTTTTCATGTGAGCGCGCGGCTTCGAGAGTGCTCGAGCCGTGCGCTCTCGTCTGCGTGTCCTGTTTCATGTTGGAGCGTGGTGTTCAGATCCCGGCACTCATGTCTTGTTGAGTTTCGGTTTCGTGTCGGGGGCCGGA
>NW_015549629.1:263988-267959 GCF_001515605.1 Sinocyclocheilus anshuiensis | reverse complement strand
GGTGATTTGAAAAAAAAAGGGGGGGGGGGTATTCAATTCAATATCAATTCAGTTTTTCGTCTCTCCCCATCTAAATTCAAATATAAAATGATTTGACAGCATGCATTTATCATTAATTTGTTAATGATTGATTTAGCCTTACTTTTAAAACATTGTATCTATTTTTTATTTTGTTTTATTGTTTCCATTTTAGCTGTATTTCAGTTAACCCTAATAGTTTAGTTAACAATAACATATGGTTTACAGTAAGGTAACAAGAGTCTAAAGCGCAAATCACTGCACTGGAAACAATGTTAGAATACAGATTTTTTTTAAGTATAGCCACAAACTTCAGACTGTTTACTAACTTAGTTTGTGTAGAATTACATGCAATTTTCAGCTCCTGTAAAGCCAGTAAACTTAACATGATCTGCTCAACAATAACAAATGAGACTGATTACTTACCATAAAGGAAAATCAAATTGTTGCAAAGGCAACATTTTTCATTTTTGTTTAAAGTTTTTTATTGAATATAATATTGTATTTTATTTTAATTCTTAAATCATTTAAAGGCAGGAACTCAGTTTTTTTCCATTTGTAACTTGAAGAAAATAAATTTTTTCATACCCTAAGTCTCATAACTGTCACGTGTATGTTCCCGTTTAGTTCCTGTTGTCCTTATTTGGTCTTTCCAGTTCCTTTTCCCATTATTAGTATCACCTGTTCCTTGTTATTAGTTATCCCCATCACCTGTCTGCCCTATTTAGTTCTAGCCTGTTCTGTTCTCTCTTGTCTGGAATTGTTTGTCAACTCCTTGTGCTACGTGTGATTCCCTGAAAAAAAAAGAATTCAACTCCTTTGTTTTGTACTCCTGGTCTCCTCATTCCTCGCTCCGTGCTCCTCACAGTAGCAACCCGTGACAGAATTCCAGACCCAAACAAAGAGTGAGCGGCAAAGCTCACCTAGATCTCCCCTTTGTCGAGTATTCCTGGGAGTTCTGCAGGCTTGCCGTGGCTACGGCCCTCGATGACGCCACCATTAATTCTCTGTTTTGGCTCGGGGCCAACTACCATCGCCCCGTGGACCTCCCAGACACCACGGGACTGAGCTGGAGGGAAGGAATCCTCCGGTGTCTGGAGAGCGTCCTGCCCCGAGCCAGAACCAGCCCGCCATCCGCGGCCTACTCTAGTTCACCGGCCGTTAATATGGCAAGCCCAACGTACATTAATATGGCAAGCCCGCCATGCGCTCATGAGGTCCCAGTGTCAGTTCCAATTCCAGTGCCAGCTCCTCGAAAGCTCTTTGCTCTGCCTGTTCCTCCAGAGCACCCTCCAATGCCAGCACCACGTAAGCGCTACCCTGATCCCCAGTTCAGCCCAGGAAGGGCTCCTGATCCCGAGTTAAACCCAGGAAGGGCTTCTGACCCCCAGTTCAGCCCAGGAAGGGCTCCTGATCCCGAGTTAAACCCAGGAAGGGCTTCTGACCCCCAGTTCAGCCCAGGAAGGGCTCCTGTTCCCGAGTATAGCCCACGGAGGGCTCCTGTTCCCCCGTTAAGCCCAGGGAGGGCTCCTGTTCCCGAGTATAGCCCAGGGAGGGCTGCTGATCCCCAGTCAAGCCCAGGGAGGGCTCCTGATCCCCAGTCAAGCCCAGGGAGGGCTCCTGATCCCCAGTCAAGCCCAAGGAGGGCTCCTGATCCCCTGTCAAGTCCAGGGAGGGCTCCTGATCCCCTGTCAAGCCCAGGGAGGGTTCCTGATCCCCTGTCAAGCCCAGGGAGGGCTCCTGATCCCCAGTCAAGCCCAGGGAGGGCTCCTGATCCCCAGTCAAGCCCAGGGAGGGCTCCAGCCCCAGAGCTCGCTCCAGTGTCGGCTCCAGCCCCAGAGCGTCCCCCAGATTCCTAGATTTCCCTAAGAAACATTTTTTTGGGGGGGCCATATACCCGTGGCCGAACCAGCTAAGGCCACAGAGGATCCGCCATGGCCACCTGAGTCCCCTGCTCCGCCTGGTCCTTCCAGTTCCTTTTCCTATTATTAGTATCACCTGTTCCTTGTTATTAGTTATCCCCATCACCTGTCTGCCCCTCGTTATCTGCCCTATTTAGTTCTAGCCCGTTCTGTTCTCCCTTGTCTGGAATTGTTTGTCAACTCCTTGTGCTACATGTGATTCCCTGAAAAATATAATTAAACTCCTTTGTTTTGTACTTCTGGTCTCATCGCTCCGTGCTCCTCACAGTAGCAACCCGTGACAATAACTCATTGGATAATGAAAAAGGAGTGTTGTTTCTTTGATGTAATTTAAAGTGATAAAACAAAAATACACAAGTCTTTTATGTCGCAATACAGTCCTAAGCAATTCTGAATATTAAACCTGACATTTAAATAACTGATGTTTAACTGATGTTGTAATTTCAGATTTTGTGGGGTTGTACTTTGAATTAAAACTACAAATATAGTATTTTTTGCAGATGAAGTGTGTCTTTATATAAATATTATTTCTGTATTTCATATATAACCTTTCATAAAAAGTATAATGTAAAAGAATAAACTGTTAGCAGCTATTATAAAGCTTGAGTGCTTGTAATTATGAGTTTGTAATTTGGGCACAGTGGTGTCTTATGCCGAGTTCACACTGCACGATATTAGCCCGATTTTTCACTCGCCTTTGCGGACCAGACAGAGCTGTCGGCGATTCTTCCTATTGTGAAGTCATGCAGTGTGAAACCCCCTGTCGCCGATTCATCGTGCAATGTGAACACAGCAGCAACTGAATTCTACCCCAGATAGTCACGCAGTGTGAAAACAACGGCGATCCGACGAGTTTGAAAATCGTGCTGTGTGAACTCGGCATTACACAGGTGTATATTTGCAGTGTGGTTTGTCTTTGTGTTCCAAACCAGGAAAGAGAACACAGTTGTGAATAAAGGGCGGAATGTGTTCTGGAATTCTAATCCTGCAATTTTTTTTAAATAAGTGCCAGGAAAAAGAGCTTTCACTGCTCTACAGATAAAATGTTGTTTTGGGTTTGCCATGCAGTTTGTACTATAAGAAACATGTTTGGGTGCCAATATCACCTAGTTTGGTGGCTTAAACTAGGTGTTAACTGTGTTAAATAAGATGTGCTGTTCAGATCTAGAAGTGTTATTATATGTGTTTTTTTTTTTGTTCTGTCACTGTCATTCTGTTACACTGTGGAAGCTTCTGTCACGAAAACAAATTCCTCGTATGTGTAAACATACCTGGCAATAAAGCTCATTCTGATTCTGATTCTGATAAAGCAATAGTTTACCCAAAAATTGAAATTTGCTGTTAATTTACTCACCCCCAGGCAATCCAAAATTGTTCAATAGGTGACTTTTTTTATTCAGTAGAACAGTAAAGAAGATTTTTAGCTGAATACCTGGTCCTCTGTGATTCATAAAATGCAAGTCAGCAGCTACACGTTTTTTTAAATAAAAAAAGCATCCCAAAATAAATACCTGTGGCTCTTGGCGATATATTGAGGTCCTATGAAGCAAAACGATTGGTCTGTGCAAGAAACTGAACATCATTTACAACATTATTACCTGTAATCTAGAGCCTCAGAAAAACCAACATTTCCTTTCCTTGCAGTTTAATGTTTGACTTTCCCTTGCAGGCCTAACATTTGTATGCCTTTTGAGGACAAAATATTCAAACAGTTTAAGTGTGTTGCAGTCATGGATACATATGGACAAGATAAGACAGCCAGACATCTGTCTGAAAATAATACTAACCATAAACACTCATGACTTGGGTGACATGCTGAGGTAATCAAAAACCAAATTTGCCTTGCCAATAACAGTGGCGGGTTTTGAAGATTTGCCATATAAATGAATGAATCATATTACAGGACAGTTATGTAATGTGACATGATATTACCTTTGCTATACCTTTTCTATATAGCCTAAGCTGTTGTATCCTTTTTGCTGGAGGGATTCTCTATGATTGAAACAGTTTGTCTGTTACTGCTGCGCAGCA
>NW_015549629.1:253003-258969 GCF_001515605.1 Sinocyclocheilus anshuiensis | reverse complement strand
TATATATATATATATATATATATATATATATATATATATATTCTTGTTTTTATTACTTATTCAATTGTATATTTGATTTTATTTCAGTATTTTTTATTTTTATTTTTATTTTAGCCTAAACAGAGCGGTGCACTTGCGCATAGTTTTTCAGATAGCTTTGCAGGTAGGTCTCTTGAAGCATCTTGGAGACGTTGCCACAGTTCTTCTGGATTTAGTCTGTCTCGGCAAAAGATAACCGACTTAAAACCTTTTTTAGCTGGTGAAAATACTGGTGACCTAAGACTTTTGCACAGTACTGTATATATAACAGGGTGGATGTATTGTGTTCTACTTTTTTTAACTAACTACTTTGTTTTTGGAGTTGCTTTCCCTCCAAGGAAATTATGTCTCTTCTAGCAAGTCACATGATTTTTAGGGCATACAATTAAGATTTTAAAGGGCAAGTAGTTTGAGAGACACATTTAGAGAGACCAGTTTAATGCTTTTACACATTAAAAAAACATGCATCACAATAACTTGTATTTTATGTCAACGAGAATAAGTAAATGTATATATAGCCTACTGATGCTCCAAAACTGCTAATTTAGAAATATATGCATAGTCTTCATTTTAAAGACAATACTGGCTATAGTGAAAGCTTTTGCACCTTTTTTTCTGAGAGTATAATATGACTATTTTCCCTATGTAAATCAAAACCTAACATGTGTTTTAGCATCACTGTCATTAATATGTAAGTAATTGATTTAACTTTACATTTAAAACATGGTGTATAAAATTGATTTTAAGATAAAAAATTAGACGACAAAGAATTAACTTGACGGAGCTCAAACTCAAAACACACGGCAGCAACAAACAGGAAGTGACACAGTACTGTATATATAACAGGGTGGATGTATTGTGTTCTACTTTTTTTAACTAACTACTTTGTTTTTGGAGTTGCTTTCCCTCCAAGGAAATTATGTCTCTTCTAGCAAGTCACATGATTTTTAGGGCATACAATTAAGATTTTAAAGGGCAAGTAGTTTGAGAGACACATTTAGAGAGACCAGTTTAATGCTTTTACACATTAAAAAAACATGCATCACAATAACTTGTATTTTATGTCAACGAGAATAAGTAAATGTATATATAGCCTACTGATGCTCCAAAACTGCTAATTTAGAAATATATGCATAGTCTTCATTTTAAAGACAATACTGGCTATAGTGAAAGCTTTTGCACCTTTTTTTCTGAGAGTATAATATGACTATTTTCCCTATGTAAATCAAAACCTAACATGTGTTTTAGCATCACTGTCATTAATATGTAAGTAATTGATTTAACTTTACATTTAAAACATTGCTTCTGAATAATACTTTTACAAATTTTATCTGGTAGATGATAAAACAGGTACAAAGCTGCATACAGTTATCGGATTATCATAGAAACGTGGGCAATTGTCTTTAGAAAATCTAAAAGTCTAGTTTGTTTTTAAAATGCAATTTCTCAGATTTCCGAAGTGCGTGTGCTTTCCTTTTAATATCTGAATATTTCCTCTCATAAGACAAATGGATGAGTGAAATTTCCCCCGTGGCGTATTTTGTAAGCCTAAAAGTCGATGACATTGTGATAGCTGCATGGTCATTTATCTTCGCCAGACTCTCCTCACTAGAGACCAATGAAATCATTAGTCACTGCAGTACTTAGTCCATTTACAGCTTTTAGCGAAAACGAAACAAACCTGAAGATGTGGCATATTGGTTAAAGCCTGGGGCTAGAAGTCAGAAGAATGCCAATTCGATCTCCACAGGGAACGAGCTGTCAGCCGTCACCATTGTGAAAAACACCTCACATCATGTTGCTCCAGTGGGATTCCCTCCTGGAATAAATGCTGTGACACTTTGGGCTAAAGTGTCTGCTAAAATGGTCTTGCATGTGTGAAACGTGTAATTGACCGTGCATGATTCTAGCTTTAGGTTGCAGAGCACTTAATTCCAGCACATTTATCCTGTTCATCCACTTTCATTTCCTATCCACTTTGGATAAAGTTGAGTCTCAGATAGATCTCACAGACTTAATGACCCGAGGAAAGTGCTTGGGTGACGGCCTGCAATTTTGTGGTACTGTATGAAGATGTGGTGTAGTCAATCAGCACAACCAAAGCCTCAGTAAATGCCTGATGTCAGCAAACTGTGAGAAGATGTTTAAAAATGTAAGTCAAAGTAATAAGCTGTATTGCTCAAAAGTTGAAGTTGCACAGTTATGTTTATATAAAGTATAACTTTGTATCTGATTTTTCCCGAAATTCCATTAGGAAATAAAAACGTCTCAGGTTACTTATGTAACCATGGTTCATGGGAACCATAATGTATGCTTCAGACACGGATCACGACGAGGCGTTCCCCATAGCGACCCCTAGAGGACGCAGTTCGAAGTTCCCATGAAAGGGAACTGAATGAGTCAGTTGTTGATATTGCTATAATGTGAGATCTCTTTGGAAATTGTGGAAGAGATATTTTCTCAAGAAAAATATCTGAGAAGCAGGAGATGTGGCCAAAATTCCAATTTGCTCGCAATTAATATCATTTTCCTTTATGCATTTGCCAGATTTTGTTTTATTCGAAGTTACTTACATTACATTGAAACAGTAGAGCATACAGTAAAAATATCCAGAAAATAACGTACAATGTAATGTTTTAATATGAAGGAATTTTCTGTATTGATTAGTCATATTTTTTTTTTTACAGGTGTTTTAACTGTATTTTGAATTTTGCACTTCATTGTGTTGTGTTAAATCTAACACACCGTGTTTTACGCAGTGTTGGGGAAAGTTATTTTAATGCTCTACAATATTGCATTACTCCACAAAAAAGTAATTATGTTACCGAGTTATGGAAAAATGGAAAGTAATGCATTACTTTAGCGCTACGATTTAAATCTGGGCTGGGTTTGCTTGTATGTTTCTTATTTTAAAAAAAGTTCTGTTTTTAGCTGTCAGTCAATAAATGGAAAAACAAAGAAACTGGTGTTACTTATTTGAAAAAGTAACCCAAATATTTTCTTGTAAATTAATGCATTACTTTACTAGTTACTTGAAAAAAGTAATCTGATTATGGAGCTTGCATTACCCCAAGCATTGGTTAATGGAAATGTTCTGAAAATTAACTAATTAATTGAATTTATTTTGTTTGTTTAAATTCAATTCTTAGAATACATGAAGTGATGAAATGCATAGCTTGAATACACAGTTACTTTGATTAAAAGTGTCTGCTAAATGTAAATATGTTTTTTCTTTGCTTTTGAAGGACTATTTTGTAGCCTTCTCTTTCTCCTGAAGGCTACAAGAGAACATTAGACCTATATTCTTATCTAAACCTTGTCTTTATGCATTTCTCGCTGCGGAAAGCCTCCGGGAATGGTGGGAAATCAAATTCTGGTGCATGTTCCATTATCATAGTCCAAGGTGTTCCTGCAATCCTTTCCATGAGACCACAATTGCCTATGGTGAAAAAACGCAAGATTGCCTGATGTGCGCCAGATGACTTAGAACTCGTGTTGAAAAAATAAGTGTTGAGCTGACAGTAAAAAATATGACCAGATGAACATTTTTTGCATGCATTTGAAACTTTGAAACCGCCTTTCTGGGTCACGTTCTTCATAAACTATAGTTTATGTCCAGCAAACACAAGTCTCATGGAAGCAACACTGTAAAGAAATGGCAAAGCTAATGAATGTGGAAAAACAGACACAATTGGAGGATGCTGTATATGTTCATTACTTTCATTTGATGTAAGATGTTTCATGTTGTGCCGATTTACTTTATGTCTATATCCTATATCGGAGTGTCTATTTACACTGAGTGCAAATAGCCCGCCTTGTTGCCAGAGGCTATTTCCACTAGGTGCAAATCTATACTAAGTGCAAATAGCCCACCTTGTTGGATGTCAAATGGATGTGAAGTTTTTGACATCAGTTTGAATTGCATTTTTGACCTGTTTTTGATGCCAATGTTTGATGTCAGTTTGGGAGGCTATGTCACTCCCGAAACTTTGCTGCTTGTTTAAGGTATATGGCCGTTAGCGGCACGAAAAACAAAACTTTTATTCAAATTCTGAACGGATTATATTTAGCCAAGAAAGTGTTCAAATAGGACCTTCCTTTATAATCACTAAAAAGGTATCACATACTTCAGTTCATCTCGATCTCACAAAGTTCCTTTATAATCAATGAACCTCTTATTTAGCTACATCATGTTAGAGAGAGAGGATTCGCAAGTGTGCAGGGAAAAAAAAAACAGCGTTTAGAGGCGAGTGAACGCAATGGCCAATCACAGGTGTTCAATAAATCAGATATGTCTGTGATTGGCTAAAGCCGTTAGCGGCACGAAAAACAAAACTTTTATTCAAATTCTGAACGGATTATATTTAGCCAAGAAAGTGTTCAAATAGGACCTTCCTTTATAATCACTAAAAAGGTATCACATACTTCAGTTCATCTCGATCTCACAAAGTTCCTTTATAATCAATGAACCTCTTATTTAGCTACATCATGTTAGAGAGAGAGGATTCGCAAGTGTGCAGGGAAAAAAAAAACAGCGTTTAGAGGCGAGTGAACGCAATGGCCAATCACAGGTGTTCAATAAATCAGATATGTCTGTGATTGGCTACATTGCTCAGCGCTACGAAAACACGTTGTAAAGAATCTTGACGCTTTCCACAAATGCACACATGAGCCTTTACTAAATCTGTTTTTATCATTATCCTATTATTACAGGTTTAACTGAGGGTGCTTTTGACTGTGTGAAAAAAAATGGATGTGTGGCGTGAGAGTGTAAGAAAGAACAGTGTGAGTTGCGTGAGTGTCACGTTGAATGCGTGAGATGCAGCCCTGTTAAATAGCAGAAAATCCTGATTTTTTACAAAGTGTAAATAGAATCTATCGCTATTTGCATATAGTTTAAATGGCATATTGCTAAGAAAATATGCCATTTTCACTTAGTGTAAATAGCATCTCATTGCTATTTGCACTTAGTGTAAATAGCCTCTATCGCTATACTTAGTGCAAATAACCGCTGCCTACAGGGACGTAGACATCATTTCAGAAGTGAGGGGGAAAGAAATATCAAATGTAAAAATACTTTTCTTTATTTTAGTCTAATTGACAAGTTTTATTTATTTATTCATTTTATCTATTACTTTTAATCAAATACATTACTGGACAATTAGGCCTACCAGTAATTTGTCTTCTGTAATATTTTTCCTAATCATTTGTTCATATACTTTCAATTGTAATCACAAAATAAGGCAGAAAATATATTTTATAGTTTATATAGGCTAGTGTAATGAATGCTATAGTTAGCACTGTATTATTCAGATACTTTGTTTATTACCTGGTGACTTGGAAAAACACACATAAACCACATACTGTGCATGTATTGTCTTCACGTTTTTTATTCAGCTTATATTATATATTATATATATTCAGCTTATATACAGTGCCTTGCGAATGTATTCATACCCCTTCATTTTTTTCACATTTTGTTTTGTTGCTGCCTTATGTTAAACTGCTTTAAATTCGTTAAATCACAACAATCTACACTCCATACACCTTAATTGTCAAGCAAAAAAAACAGGTTTTTAACATCTTTGCAAATACATATATGCAGATGGGAGAAACTTACAGAAGGACAAACATCGCTGCAACTCTCCACCGATCTGGTCTTTATGGCGGTGTGGCAAGACTCAATCCTCTCTTCAGTTAAGACACATGAAACACACTTGGAATTTATAAAAAAGCACCTAAAGGACCCTCCGACTCTGAGAAACAAGATTCAATGGTCTGATGAACCTCAATTCTAAGCATCATGTTTGAAGGAAACCAGCTCCGCTCATCACCTGCAGAGTACCATCCCAAAAGTAAAGTGTGCTGGTAGCAGCCTCATGCTGTGGGGCTGTTTTTCAGCAGCAGGGACTGAGGATCTCGTCAGA
>NW_015549629.1:248007-251509 GCF_001515605.1 Sinocyclocheilus anshuiensis | reverse complement strand
AGGAATCTGATTACTTAGCTTGCGTTGTTTGTAATGCGTTACCCCCAAAACTGGTTTTACAGTTAATGGAAATGTCCTTACAATTTATTACATTTTAATTAAATTAATTAATTTGTTCGTTTATTTATTTATTTATTTTTTTTAAGTTTAGCACTAGAATACATGAATACATTCTGAGAATACATGAAGTGATGAAATGCATAGCTTGAATACACAGTTACTTTGATTAAAAGTGTCTGCTAAATGTAAATATGTTTTTTCTTTGCTTTTGAAGGACTATTTTGTAGCCTTCTCTTTCTCCTGAAGGCTACAAGAGAACATTAGACCTATATTCTTATCTAAACCTTGTCTTTATGCATTTCTCGCTGCGGAAAGCCTCCGGGAATGGTGGGAAATCAAATTCTGGTGCATGTTCCATTATCATAGTCCAAGGTGTTCCTGCAATCCTTTCCATGAGACCACAATTGCCTATGGTGAAAAAACGCAAGATTGCCTGATGTGCGCCAGATGACTTAGAACTCGTGTTGAAAAAATAAGTGTTGAGCTGACAGTAAAAAATATGACCAGATGAACATTTTTTGCATGCATTTGAAACTTTGAAACCGCCTTTCTGGGTCACGTTCTTCATAAACTATAGTTTATGTCCAGCAAACACAAGTCTCATGGAAGCAACACTGTAAAGAAATGGCAAAGCTAATGAATGTGGAAAAACAGACACAATTGGAGGATGCTGTATATGTTCATTACTTTCATTTGATGTAAGATGTTTCATGTTGTGCCGATTTACTTTATGTCTATATCCTATATCGGAGTGTCTATTTACACTGAGTGCAAATAGCCCGCCTTGTTGCCAGAGGCTATTTCCACTAGGTGCAAATCTATACTAAGTGCAAATAGCCCACCTTGTTGGATGTCAAATGGATGTGAAGTTTTTGACATCAGTTTGAATTGCATTTTTGACCTGTTTTTGATGCCAATGTTTGATGTCAGTTTGGGAGGCTATGTCACTCCCGAAACTTTGCTGCTTGTTTAAGGTATATGGCCGTTAGCGGCACGAAAAACAAAACTTTTATTCAAATTCTGAACGGATTATATTTAGCCAAGAAAGTGTTCAAATAGGACCTTCCTTTATAATCACTAAAAAGGTATCACATACTTCAGTTCATCTCGATCTCACAAAGTTCCTTTATAATCAATGAACCTCTTATTTAGCTACATCATGTTAGAGAGAGAGGATTCGCAAGTGTGCAGGGAAAAAAAAAACAGCGTTTAGAGGCGAGTGAACGCAATGGCCAATCACAGGTGTTCAATAAATCAGATATGTCTGTGATTGGCTAAATTGCTCAGCGCTACGAAAACACGTTGTAAAGAATCTTGACGCTTTCCACAAATGCACACATGAGCCTTTACTAAATCTGTTTTTATCATTATCCTATTATTACAGGTTTAACTGAGGGTGCTTTTGACTGTGTGAAAAAAAATGGATGTGTGGCGTGAGAGTGTAAGAAAGAACAGTGTGAGTTGCGTGAGTGTCACGTTGAATGCGTGAGATGCAGCCCTGTTAAATAGCAGAAAATCCTGATTTTTTACAAAGTGTAAATAGAATCTATCGCTATTTGCATATAGTTTAAATGGCATATTGCTAAGAAAATATGCCATTTTCACTTAGTGTAAATAGCATCTCATTGCTATTTGCACTTAGTGTAAATAGCCTCTATCGCTATACTTAGTGCAAATAACCGCTGCCTACAGGGACGTAGACATCATTTCAGAAGTGAGGGGGAAAGAAATATCAAATGTAAAAATACTTTTCTTTATTTTAGTCTAATTGACAAGTTTTATTTATTTATTCATTTTATCTATTACTTTTAATCAAATACATTACTGGACAATTAGGCCTACCAGTAATTTGTCTTCTGTAATATTTTTCCTAATCATTTGTTCATATACTTTCAATTGTAATCACAAAATAAGGCAGAAAATATATTTTATAGTTTATATAGGCTAGTGTAATGAATGCTATAGTTAGCACTGTATTATTCAGATACTTTGTTTATTACCTGGTGACTTGGAAAAACACACATAAACCACATACTGTGCATGTATTGTCTTCACGTTTTTTATATTATATATATTATATATTATATATATTCAGCTTATATACAGTGCCTTGCGAATGTATTCATACCCCTTCACATTTTGTACATTTTGTTTTGTTGCTGCCTTATGTTAAACTGCTTTAAATTCGTTAAATCACAACAATCTACACTCCATACACCTTAATTGTCAAGCAAAAAAAACAGGTTTTTAACATCTTTGCAAATTTATTAAAAATAAAAAACTAAAATGATTCCATTGCATAAGTATTCATACCCTTATCTGGGACAGTTGAAATTTAGCTCAGGAGCATTCATATTGCTTGTAGATATTACTACACTTCGAGTGAAGTTAACCTGTGGGCACACACGCCTTAATAAAAGGTCTAACAGCTGATAATGCATATCAGAGCAAAAACCAAGCCCCAAAGTCAAAAGAACTGCCTGTAGAGCTCAGAAACAGGTTTGCATCAAGCCAGACATCTGGGACAGAGTTCAGAAAAAAATTCTGCCTCGTTGAAGGGTCACAGAAACATGTAGTCTCTGTTACCCTTAATGGAAGAAGTTTGAAACAGCCAGGACTCTTCCTAGAGCTGACCTCCTGGCCAAACTGAGCAATTGATGGAGAAGGGCTTTGGTTAGCATGGTGACCAAGACCATAATGGTCACTCTAGTTGAGCTCCATGATCATATGTGGAGATAGGAGAAATCTACAGAAGAAAAAACATCGCTGCAACACTCCACCGATCTGGGCTTTATGGCGGTGTGGCAAGACTCAATCCTCTCTTCAGTTAAGACACATGAAACACACTTGGAATTTATAAAAAAGCACCTAAAGGACCCTCCGACTCTGAGAAACAAGATTCAATGGTCTGATGAACCTCAATTCTAAGCATCATGTTTCCCAAAAGTAAAGTGTGCTGGTAGCAGCCTCATGCTGTGGGGCTGTTTTTCAGCAGCAGGGACTGAGGGACTCGTAAGAGTAGAAGAAACGCTCAGTGCAGCAAAATATTGAGATATCCTTAATGAAAACCTAGTCCAGAGCATTCAGACCCTCAGACTGGGCAGAAGGTTCACCTTCCAACAGGACAATGACCCTAAGCACACAGCAAGAGTGACTTCTAGACAACTCTGTGAATGTCCTTGAGTGGCCCAGCCAGAGCCTGAGCTTGAACTCAATCAAATATTTCTGGAGAAACCTGAAAATGTGCATCTGCCCCCATCCAACCTGACAGAGCTTGAGAGGTGAAGAGGCGAGGTGAAGAATGGCAGATAATTGCAAAATGCTGATAAGCAAAGCTTGTCGCATCAAACAAAAAAAAAAGACTTGAGGCTGTTAAGGTGCTTCAGCTAAATATTTAGTTAAGGGTATGAATACTTATGCAATGTACTTATTTCAGTTTTTT
>NW_015549629.1:242399-247893 GCF_001515605.1 Sinocyclocheilus anshuiensis | reverse complement strand
ATGCTGTTCAGTTGCTTTGACACAATCTGTATTGTTAAAAGCGCTATATAAATAAAGGTGACTTGACTTATACAATGTACTTATTTCAGTTTTTTATTTTTAATAAGTTTACGAAGTTGTGACAGTTCCGTTTTTGCTTTGTCTTTATGGTCTATGGAGTATAGATTGATGTGGAAAAAAAGTAATTTTAGTAATTAAAGTTTATCATTGTCACGTTGCACAAATGAAACATCAAGGGAAACACCTGGGACAAATGAAATAAACTAATCAGGACAGGAACAGGAAACTAACCAAATAAGGGCATGGGAAGGCACATGGGGAGCAGGACACACACAAAACATGGAACAGAGTCTGACAATCATAAGGCAGCAACATTACAAAATGTAAAAAAATGAAGGGGTATGAATACTTTCGCAAGGCACTGTATATATAGAGAGAGAGAGAGAGAGAGAGAGAGAGAGGTATTCAACATTGCCATCATGTGATTATTTCCTCCTCAGAGTGTTTAAAGGAGATGACACAAGACCGACCAACCTTTTCAGTCGTGATGGGCCGCTATTTGTTGTGCCTTTCCATTTAGTGCCAAATTAGGCTGGTTGGGAAAAAAGGTCAGTACCAGCAGGAGTAACGTGAAAAGGTCTTTTGTTAGGTTCTCTTGATTGCTCTCATCCAGTTATGGCCAGCTGCTGTACTCTTCAGTAATTAGAGATTTTTTTTCTTTATGTGTGCAGGAAGTTTTGTATAGCCTACATCCCTTGGTACTTTTTAAATCTGTTAGGAATTGTTCTTTTATGGTCATGAAAGAAATGTTTAAAAAGTACCTCTGACATACTCTTTCTTCCTCTTCCCTCCCCATGTCCTTGGAACCAGTGGGGCCGGATTCATGGGGCCGGAAATCTTCTTAAGACAGTCACAGAAGTTATAAGAAATGTCAAAAGATACATTCTAAGACATTGTAAGAATGTTCTAAGTTCAGTTTTTGAAAAGTTCTTTAGAAGTTCTCATATATTCTCAAAATTCTTGCTGAAGATTAACTGATGGACAGTTAATCTGAAACAACTCAATAAATTCATAAATGTCTTACCTTTGGGGTTTTAAGACAAGTTGGGAGTTATTACACTGTAAAAAAATATCTTTTGAAATTTTGCAAATAAAACGTTATAAATGAAACTTTAAAAGTATGTTTTACAAGAAAATACTATTTTAGTCTTTCTACTTAAAAAAATTAATGTTTAAATAATGTGTTACCATTTTTTTAAATTGTGAATTTTAATAGCAATTTCTGAGTGAATTTTTTCTCTACAGTTTTTTCAGTGTAACTGAGAATTTATGATATTTAAGAAGATTCTTTTTGAGAATTTTAACTCTACAAAAGTTTTGTCTTAAAGACAATTTTCAGAAAAGAGAAGAATACAAAATATTCCTACTTTTTTAAGTTAGAAAGTAATAAAAAATAGCTTTTAAAAATGTCATTGTTAAAGAGCACCTATTATGCAAAATCCACTTTTACATTGTGTTTGGACCTAAATGTGTGTTGGCAGTGTGTGAACACAACCACCCTACAATGATATAAAATACACCCACTACTTATTTTTTAATCCCCATTAAACCAAGTTAGTCTCACTAGGCATGCTGTTTTAATTCTCTATGCAATATGACATCACATTGTTTAGGCCCCGCCCATGGCCGTTGGCTGACAGTCCTGTATTACCGTAGTTTCCGCCCTCAGCGGTTGTACGCTGTCCTCCATTTTCTCCGCGCTCCAGCAGCTGTAACGTCAACAATGTCTCGTAAACAATCCCAGTTCTCTGTGTTTGGATATAAGACTGAACATAAGATTCATTTTCTCCCAACATGAGCTGCTGAGGATGCTGTAGGATACTTTTATTTTTCAAGGCAATGCACCTCAAAATCGACCTAAATACGTTTATGTCTGCGCAAATCATTTCACTCCAGACTGCTTTCTGAATGCCATGTCGTTACAGTGCTTAGCGTTTTAACTGTGTTTTTATGCATACGTTATCGAAGTATTTTAATTGATCAGCACCACACTTGTAAGATTAGTTCGTG
Organism: Sinocyclocheilus anshuiensis; assembly: GCF_001515605.1. NCBI lineage: Eukaryota > Metazoa > Chordata > Actinopteri > Cypriniformes > Cyprinidae > Sinocyclocheilus > Sinocyclocheilus anshuiensis. The sequence goes on along the minus strand of NW_015549629.1, from coordinate 245,823 downwards.
CTGCGCTGTTCGTTCGGTAGCGTGGTCACACAGCTCGGCCCATTGAGCCGCGCTAATGACAGGTCACACCGTGCTGTTTCGTCCCACTTTTGGTGTGTATTGCTTCCCATATGTACAGCTGAACACTGATTCCTACATCCTACACCATCCGCTGAAAGCCACTCTTTCATGAACATGTGTATGACAGTTAGAAAGTTTTAAATATGCATATCTTTTTATTACATAAATGCATCGCTTCACTTCAGAAGGCTTTCATTAACCCCCTGGAGTCATGTGGAGCACTTTTTATAATGGATGGATGCCCTTTATTTTGTTTTAAAATCTCAACACCCATTCACTGCTATTATAAAGCTGCCATTATAAAGCTTGGAAGAGCCAGGACATTCCGTACATTTCTGCCATATGTACATTAACTGACAGTCACCACTGATAAGCTACAACTAAATATTGTAGAAACTTAATTTGCTGTAAAGTTGCTTTGCAATGATTTGTATCGTGAAAAGCGCTGTACAAATAAACTTGAATTGAATTGAATTGAATATACACCTATGGTTTGAGGGTGAGTAAAGTACAGGGTCATTTTCAGTGTTGGGTGAACTATCCCTTTAAGAACATTTTATAAATCTGGTTCCATGTCTGGTCCCATCCCAGACCTGTCAAATCCAGGACTCAGAAAAAAAAATCCATGCAAAATTGGACTTTATCTGCTTATTAAATCCTATGACGTTAAACTAAAAGACTGAGCTGTAAATTATAATGAGTAATTAAAATGCTGCTTATTGATTTCACATTTGACACTATATATTTTCTGCTGGCAGGTCCATGGCGCCCTGTCCATTCACTTGCCAAGCTTAATGTGTCTCAAAACCTTGTGTGCTAGATTGCATAATTTCCGGGCATCATAGGTGTGTGCAGATTACTCCAAAATATCATGTCTATATGTTATTATCCAGGATGTCAATAACTGCTACAACGCGTCAATGATGATTAAAAGTGATGCGCTGCCTACCTAAAAAGAATAACTGAGAATCATCTATGCGTAAGCACATAGGCTACTGTACGAGCTCGTGATGTTTAAAATGTTACACGCGTCCACGACGCGTCAAACACTAGGCGCATGCAGACGCGCTCACTTTGCTGTGAGACACGGTGACGCGTCATTATTTACAGCGCACTGAGAGCTATAAATACAGCAGCGCGCGCGGGTCACTCCACAGTCCGCCGCGTGCTCTGCGTGCTTTATCTGCTTTATACACCTTTACATGATGTTTTCTTAGACAATGAAGACCACAATACCACTAACACTACTGAACATCAATATTTAGACTGCAAAGACACTTTTAGTCGAACTGGAATACGTTTTTTGTTATCGGGAAAAAGTAAGAAGACTCCGGACTAAACGGATGAGGGGAGTCTGATATCGCCTTTATGGTAAATATTTTGAATATTTACCTATTGAAATAGACTTTTGATAGACTAGAAAAAGATTTGCGATATAGGCTACTCCAAAATATATGAATAAGTGACAGAGCAAATAAAATATTAATGTAGCAGAAAAAAGTAAAAGAAACAGTGTAGTTATTCAAATTGCTGTGATACATACATTTTTAACACATAGGCTACACACACAAAAAGAGATGAGTCCGTTTTTAACAATTTTCAAAAATTATGTTTTTTCATTGTGCATTCCAATAATCTCAATCAAAATGCGGTTGGGTTATTTTGATTAGGTTAAAAAAATAACTTTAAAAAATGCAGCTAACTAACACAATACAAATATGATAACATAGCCTAAAAAAAACAAAACATGATTTTTGAAAACTTTAAAAAAAATGGAGTTATCTGTTTTTGCAAATAAGCTCTTCGAATATAATCTACTTTATCTGGCTCATTAATGTAATCAGGTTGGTAACTAGTTGATTTAGACATTTTTAGGTTTTCTGGAAAAGCATTTAAACATTGTTTATACTTTTGTGTATTTCTTTTTTTCTGTTTTTTTTTTTTATATATATCTTGTTATCTTCAAACAGTTGTCTAGTTCTTCTTATTACAGTGGTGAATGGTCAGAAGTGTTGAAATTTGTACTGCGCGTTTTTTGCTTTCTCATGTACCCTGGAGAGGAAATTGTGCAAAAACAATGGTCCTATTCACTAAAGTTTTCTGAAATGTGTCGGTGTATCATTTCAGACCTCTGGACATAATTTCCCTCATTGAATGTTTGTACATAAACAAGGAAAAAAACAGGAAGGGCTGTGATCACTTGCTTGTTAACTGAGTAAATTGTCCCAAATTGACTAACTTTGCAGCCAAAATAAGCAGAGCTTTCCTATTTTTACATATTTGATTTACAGCTTGTTTGCTAAAGAACCGTTAGAGTTCTTAATCTCAGCTTTAAATGCCCCGTTCTCATAAACACACTTCTATGCTCTTTTCTCTGTAGATATGTATCTCTAAGCTCAGTGGTGCTCATCCCATAGCCTGGAGATGTTAGCTGTCCAACACTACAACAGTTCAGCCCTGGATGTGAATGAAGGGTTCAGCAATCAGACCCAGCAGGTGCCTGGAGTGGCACCGGTGTGCTGCAGGGAAAACCTGAACATCACAACCGACCCCACGGCAGCGGGCCTGTCCATGACCCTGGGCATCGTGTCCAACATCGTAGCACTGATCATCCTGGTTAAAGCGTACGCTCGTCTGCGGAAGCGCTCCAAAGCAACATTCCTGCTGTTCGCCAGCTCTCTGGTGGCTACGGACCTTGCCGGTCATGTTATTCCAGGTGCCCTGGTTCTGCATCTCTACATGTCTGGCACCGCTGGAGGACTTTGTTACCAACCCGATGCCACCTGCCATTTCCTGGGCGGCAGCATGGTGTTCTTCGGCCTGTGCCCGCTGTTTCTGGGGTGCGTTATGGCGGCGGAGCGGTGCATGGGTGTGACGCAGCCTCTCCTGCACGCCCGTGTAATTTGCATGGCCCACACCAAGATGGTGCTGGTGATGATATGGCTGTTGGCTTTATCTGTAGCGCTGCTGCCCTTCTTTCGCCTGGGAACATACACCTACCAGTTCCCGTGGACCTGGTGCTTCATAAACGTGTTAGACAATACCAGCATCACAGACGTGATATTTGTGCTGCTGTTTTCTGGACTGGGACTGGCCGCGCTGGCCGTGGCACTGGTCTGCAACACCATCAGCGGGGTGACACTGGTGAACGCCCGTCTGCGCAGAAAGAAGTGCCACCGCAGATCGGCTAAATCACATGACATTGAGATGGTGGCACAGCTGGTGGGCATTATGGTCACTTCTTGCATCTGCTGGAGCCCTCTGCTGGTGAGTTGGCAATTACAACTTAACCATTCTATCTATCTATCTATCTATCTATCTATCTATCTATCTATCTATCTATCTGTCTGTCTGTCTGTCTATT
>NW_015549629.1:233856-239071 GCF_001515605.1 Sinocyclocheilus anshuiensis | reverse complement strand
TTCCTGCTGTTCGCCAGCTCTCTGGTGGCTACGGACCTTGCCGGTCATGTTATTCCAGGTGCCCTGGTTCTGCATCTCTACATGTCTGGCACCGCTGGAGGACTTTGTTACCAACCCGATGCCACCTGCCATTTCCTGGGCGGCAGCATGGTGTTCTTCGGCCTGTGCCCGCTGTTTCTGGGGTGCGTTATGGCGGCGGAGCGGTGCATGGGTGTGACGCAGCCTCTCCTGCACGCCCGTGTAATTTGCATGGCCCACACCAAGATGGTGCTGGTGATGATATGGCTGTTGGCTTTATCTGTAGCGCTGCTGCCCTTCTTTCGCCTGGGAACATACACCTACCAGTTCCCGTGGACCTGGTGCTTCATAAACGTGTTAGACAATACCAGCATCACAGACGTGATATTTGTGCTGCTGTTTTCTGGACTGGGACTGGCCGCGCTGGCCGTGGCACTGGTCTGCAACACCATCAGCGGGGTGACACTGGTGAACGCCCGTCTGCGCAGAAAGAAGTGCCACCGCAGATCGGCTAAATCACATGACATTGAGATGGTGGCACAGCTGGTGGGCATTATGGTCACTTCTTGCATCTGCTGGAGCCCTCTGCTGGTGAGTTGGCAATTACAACTTAACCATTCTATCTATCTATCTATCTATCTATCTATCTATCTATCTATCTATCTATCTGTCTGTCTGTCTGTCTATTAAGGACCGTACAATAAAAAAGTATTACAATAAGCCCCAAGTACCTCATATGCAAACAAATAATAAGATTAAAGATTAACATAAGATTAAAGAAGGATCCAAGCAAATAATTGTAACAGAACAATATAAAATTAGTATACAAATATGGATGTAAATTAGTATGCATAACAAAAAATGCTGAAAATACAGTTTATATTAGATATATTTATAGTAATATTAGAAGTCAAGTGACAAAGTACACTTTAAAAATACTGTATTCTATGCTCAAAATTTCTATAAATAGACATAAGTTCTGATTGTAATAAAAAAATTAATAAAAGAAAACTGTTTTATTCTTTTAAAGACTTTTTAAGTTTGTCTGTGTAGGAATACCATTGGAAAGACAACTCACAAACGAGATCTCTGTACTGATATGTCAACTGTTTCTCCAATACAGCAATAAGATTAAATAGAAAACAAAGTTTCCTTCTCAGATTTTTCTCCTGAGAAAAAAATAGTAATTCCATGTATTTCCTCCACAATAGCCTATATGTCAACTGTCTCAAACTGTGTAGATTTGCTAAGTCTGCTGTAAAAATTCTAGGAATTTTAATATGAACATTTCTTCAAAGAACAAATTCTGTGAGCCGTATGATTCAAAACAAAGTTGGTACTTAAAAAAATAACTTGTTTACAAAACAATCTATAAAAATGGCATATGTGTATTTTGATAGTCTTGACACATGTGAAAACTTTGGTTCCCATATAGAAAAGCCATGCATTTTATTTCGATATTTTAAAATCTCTTCAGGGGTCAAAACAGACCTGAATGCATTGTGAGGATGAATCACAACTGAGGATTTATTATGTCTCACGAGCTATGAATGAGCAACTTCTGATCAATTAAATTTTCCTGTTTGATCTTGGTTCTGACTAGTCCTTAGTATTCTTTTGCTGTTATACCATGACTTTATATTGCTTCATCCACTGACTACAACTAACTTTCTCTGTTTTCCTGACAGATCTTCGGTCTGATGTCAGTCATCCGCTCGTACAGCTGGGGGATGATGGGGGATGATCTGAAAAACTACAGGACTTTAATGGTAATGGGAGTGCGTCTGGCCTCCTGGAACCAGATTCTGGACCCCTGGGTCTATATCCTTCTACGCCGGGCCGTCCTCAGAAAGATCTACCGCATAACCACCTGCCGCAGTAACCGAATAGGGAGCACATTCCGGCGGTGGGAGATCAGCTCCTTCCAGAACTCAGTGAAAAGCACAATTAATCGGAACTGATGGAGGGATTCCAGAGTATGAGTTCTACCACATGGAAGAGACTTGGAAAAGGGAAAAAATAGGATGTTATTAACCAAAATCGTTGTAGTGCAGCATTACTGAAGGCAGATGTAAGTTCCTATTGCTTAAATGGTGGATGAAGAAGCAGCACACTGGAAGTTGTAATGCAAGCGATGCTCTAGAACCGCAGAAACTTCAATAAGCATTATGATTGAGCACAGTGGGGTTCTGGAAGGAAAAATCCCATTAATTTTCTCCATAAAGAAATTGACTTTAACAATAATGTATAAAGTTTCAAGACAGACCTTCCATTTGTTTTACATTTAAATTGCCAAATTTTGGGTTTTTCATTTGCAAATTCCTTACCATGCCACAAAAATATGTATAAAAAATGTGTATGTATTTGAATGAATTTTATACATAGCAATGAAATATATTGTATTTTACACTATCATTATTGATTTATAGCCCATAATTTCATACGTTACCATTGTTTATTATTTATTTACATCATTCACAATGCTTCATGGTATGAGTAACTCATTCTGTCATAAAATAATTAAGTACACAGTCTTGTACTTTTGTTTCATATCCATTTCAAATACTGTTTTGCCATGGTTTGTATTGTTGATGGAAATCCTAAACCTCTATTGAAGAGTTTTCTAGAATGCCTATGGAGAAAATGAACGGGAGGATAGTTCTGGAACCAAGGCTGCTGAAAAAGTTGGCAGTCACAGTTGCACTCCGTAGAGTGAGTCTGATAAATGAATGTGAAATGGACTGCAAACATGCATGTCACCTCAATTATTATTATTATATTAAAAAAGAACCCTTTTCATATCTCATATTTTTACTTTTTTATAATTTAAAGAAGAAACCAATCCAATGTATAGTTGACATTTGAGGATTAATACTATAGAAAAGCACTATAGAGTGTTTTCAGCTTGTTTATTTTCATATAAAAATACAGCATGCAGTTGCATCAAACAATGGTATACACATCATTCAATGTAAATTGTGATAATCGTAATTAATAATCACAATTACAATTTCAAGGGAATAATCGACTATTATGATTTTTGTCATAATCGTGCAGCCCTAGCCTTGGATTTAATAAGCTAGTTTGCAATTGTTCAGGATTAACATGCACCATCTCTTTTGGTGATTCATTATATGATTAATAGTAAAATTCATCAAAATGTCTTTGAACATGAAGCTTTGTTTGGCTTCAGAGCTATTGCACAGGATTCTGTATAGTCCACATACAGAAGAAAAGCCACATTGTTACACACTGTTCTTTCTGTAATTTGCCCATTTCCGTTCGCCTCCGGTAGCCGCATTTTTCTTTGTGTTGCATCTCCCCCAAACGGCCGAGCCCGTGTCCTGGCTATGACCCACTTTTACAGGAAAAAAAACATATTTAAATAGTCATTCATTTGTCTTATTTAAATACAGTGTGTCAATTTAACATTGCACTTTGCATTGTTTTGATGCATACAAAAATTGACTAATTTTCTCAGCTGACGCCTTCCTTGCCAGGCGAAAGAAAGAAAGAAAGAAAGAAAGAAAGAAAGAAAGAAAATTCTATTTTGCAGGCGCAAGTCTGAATTACAAAGCCACGCCCACTCCATTCACTCCTGTCTGTCGCTGACGCGCCATCGAATGATCCTATTGGTCCACTGATATCACGTGTCACTGTTCCTCGGCGCACGCTGATTCTTTACAGCGGCAAATCAGTGAAAAGGCACATCTTGTCGCTGCGCTGGTGAGTAATGAAAAAACGTAAAATGATTAAACATTAGGTGGTCTAAAATGTTTTGAGGTGCAAATATATCGAGTGAATACATTTTAATTTACTCTAAATGTGTCGTTTCAACACTTAAACGCACCAGAAATGCATTTATTTCGATAGCAAACGGCTATGGCTAGCGATTAGCACGCTAGCTCCTTATGCGTTTCACAAAACCAGCGAGAATTGAGCGTTACTTGATTTTTTCTTACATTTAAAATAAATAAATTAAAACGTCTTCTTTTCTGTCTTATTTACTAATCTAGTTAAATAAACACTCCGGCACAGTTTTTTTTTGTTGTTTTGGGGGAGAGTCACGACCATTTTATCTCATTCGGTGTCTTTGGCCGTGTCTCAAAATCAAATGCGTATCTTGGTCAGAAAGTATTTTTTTCGGCGCAATTATCCAGATTTACGTGAACAAACTTAATTAGATCACGGTGAATGTGATCTTAAGGGCCAAATGTTGTATTAATGAAGGTAGATGTTTACGCGGACTGTCCCCATTTTTTGGCTGCATTAAAATGGCCGCACAGCTGCGAAGTGTAAGTTACTGCGTTTCCCTTGTTTACTTCAGCATTGTGTTACTTGAGGTACAATATCACGTTTACTTGCGTGTATGTTGATTATGTAAGAGATACGTTGTTATTATTTTAATTTTACTGATCTCTGTTTGATTTTAGAGATACGGGGGCGGTTTCGGCGTCAACAAGTGCGTGTCCTGCTTGTTAAATGGGCACAAATTATATAACGCAGTGATGTGTTTCACAAAGGGAAAAGATAATTTAAGTTGAATAATTACACATTGTCGTTTCTCCAAAGTGTATTTGCTTCAATGCTCAGGTACTTATGCTTAATGATAATATTTGAGGAGGACAGTCCCACCAGAGCCAAAACCAAGATGTAATATTATTATATGCATTATGTATTTGTTTTGTTTCTTAAATTGAATCCTAGGGGTGCTCCGATCAGGATTTTTGAGGCTGATCGCCGATCACTGAAAGCAGTATCTGCCGATACCGATCTTTTTAAAGCTTTCTTTTTATCATTTATAACTATTTATAGTGATACTTCAATCAGGATTTTTAGACATTTATTCAGGGCCTGAATTTCATTTTTGAAAATGGGGGGAATTCCCCTCTTAGGTGTCTCTTGTGAGAGGAAAAGCAGCTTTCACACAGGAGTTCGCTACTGATCCGTGGCTGTTTACCACAAACACAACATTTATCCATTATTTTGATTTCAAATCCAAACATTGTAACTGAAAGTTTTTTTCAGCATTGCAATTCTTTTTTTTACACTGTACAGTAATACAATCTTTTACAGACATGTTTAAACACAAATATAAGCAACACATCATTCAATGCTTTTTACTTTTGCATTTACTTCTAGATTTATATATTAAGTTGCTCAAGCAAGTGGCAAAACATTTAAACTGCTTTTCTTA
>NW_015549629.1:230435-233352 GCF_001515605.1 Sinocyclocheilus anshuiensis | reverse complement strand
AAACATGTCAGCTCTACTGCCTTTCCTTTTGCATTTAAATCTTTATTACAAGCAATCCTGCAGTTCATAAATAACTTTGTTTTACTACCTCCTGCATACTACCTCCATCTATTATTGCCTTGTTTATCTAAAAGTGCTCTTTTCCTTTAAAGGGGTCATATGATGCTATTTTAAAGATCATTAAGTTAAAAGATTAAATCATTAAAGATTTGATCATTAAAGATTATCAAGTGTATTTGGTGTAACAGATAACGGTACGGTTCACTTGGAACCCCAACCGAAGTGGTACTAAAAAAAGTACCAGGTACTGTACCCAGTGGAAAACCCCCCAAAAGTGAACCGTACCGTGCCGTACCATGCAGTGGAAAAGCGCCATTAGAGACCGCCGATCAATCATCCCAACGTGATCAATCTCAATCAGCCCCTATTTAATACAGATATTTTCATACTGCGGTCTGGAGTCCCCCAGGGGGTGCTGGGGGTAAAAAAAAAAAGTGTTAATCTTAATATAAAAGATAATTAAAATAAATAATAAAAATGATTCATGTACAAATGGTATAGTGTACTAATGCATAGAAGAACGTTATATAATGTAACGATCTAAACTAAATATTTTGCACGTTCATTTTTAACAGTAAAATCCGCTCTTTATATACGGAAATACATTGCTAGTTTTTAACACTAAAGGACCTGTGGCATATAAAAAATGTAAAAACCTGATGTAATACAAATTTCCGTGGAGATCTAAATATGTGATGCTCTTGTGATCTGTGAATTCCCAGGGTGCAGAAAGGTTATATGGATTAGGCCTTGATTTGTGTGGAATCTGAAGCAGAATCAGAATTGCTCTAACTGGGATTTTACTTCAAATCCTTTTTTTAGCCTTAATGTTAAACACCGTGACACTGGTGTTATTGTATCATGGAACTAGTATTAACACTGAATAAATAAAGCTGTAACTATACATTGTACTACATTTTGATTGACACCATCTTTAAAACGACTTTGAAAGATTTGTTTTTGCTGCATTATAGGTTTCGACTGATTATTATACAGGAAACTGATTGCTTTTCATTACAGACCAACTGGAGCAGCATTCATCTGCCACATATAGACCAACGCTGCCAAACTGAAGAACCACTTTGTAGCCATTATGGTAAAGTATACATACTTTAATGCTTTTGCAGTCAGATTTATTCCTAGAAAAAATGGTAATACCAAAGTGCACTAAATCTACTGACTAGTGCTAATATGCACTAGGGATGCGCCGATCCTTTGTCCTATCGTATCATATGTTGTTGCCTTATTAAAAAATATGCTATACATTTAAAATAAATGTATTTGAATTTTATAGTATATGCTTAAATATAAATACATTCATGAATGTTTTTAATTAATGGATTTTATAATAATACAGATAGCAATGTGTAGCATTTTACCATATTTAGTGCAACACTTTTATTTGTTCCCCACAAAATGTTTTTTCACTAAATGTTTGGATTTCTAAAATTATTGTGCACTGATTATTCTAGAATAACTTTTGCTGCCGAATTATCCACTAACCTAGTTTATGATAAATTTTTGTCATAGATTTTAAATATACATAGGCCTATATTTTTTCATATTTATTGTTTATTACATTTTTCTTTATAATGAAGTAGTCTGCATCTAGTAGATTGTGAAAGAATGATTATCAGTTCCACACACAGAGATATATAAATTTTACATTTATTTAAATGAGGGAAAAAAGCTTAACTGGTATCGGATCGGAATCGGTATCGGCCAATACCGAACCCTAGGTATCGGAATCGGTATCGGAGGCGAAAAAGGCGGATCGGAGCATCCCTAATATGCACCATATAGTACTAATTAATTATACTAATATGCCAGTAATTACACAGAGCAGCTACCTTGATTTGGAAAATTATTTCCAGCTTTTTTGCAAACATATAGGAAAATTAAATGTTTTTGTTTACCTTAAGCTTGTTTATTAATATAAAGAGAAAAGGCTGAATTTTGCTAATACACAAGTGTTCAAAAACGTGATCAGTATGACATTAGGTGTTTTTGAAAAGTCTGTTATGCTCACCAAAGCTGCATTTTCAGCATCATTACTCCAGTCTTCAGTGTCACACGATGCTTCAGAGATCATTCTAATATTCTGATTTGATGCTCAAGAAACATTTATTATATTATCAATGTTAAAGGCAGTTACTTTTTCTCCACTTTTGCATGTTTTTTCAGGAGTCAACAGAACAGTGTTTATTTGGAATGGAAACATATTGTGACATTATGAATGTATTTACCACTTTTGATCAGTTTAATGCATTGTTTAATAGAGGTATTAATTACTTAAAACAAAAACCTGAACTAGAACAAAAAACTTACTGAACCCAGGCTTTTGGACAGTAGTGTATGTGCACAACCTTTTGGTTTAACCTTCACAACCTTTTGTCATGTATATTAATGTTTTTCTCTCTTTGGTTCCGTGAAGCCGCCTCCTATGCGTCATCGCTCCATGCGCATCTTTGTGAACGACGATCGCCATGTGATGGCCAAACACTCTGCCATCTATCCCACCCAGGAGGAGCTGGAGGGGGTGCAGAACATGGTGGCCCACACCGAACGTGCCCTCAAGGCTGTCTCTGATTGGTTGGACGAGCAGGAGAAAGGAAATGCCAAAGTGAATGCCTTGGAGTCTGATGAAGATGGCGAGAAAGAGACGTGAGACTTTTGAATTGTCTTCTCTGATCACTATGCAATTTTAATAGACTGCATGATTAGTTATTGAAGTGGGTTAGTATCTCTCATGTAACTGCCCCTCATATTATGTTCTCCAGTGAACCAAAGTCAATGGAGCAGCCCTCACGTTCTTTGCGTGGAGTCATGCGTGTGGGGCTGGTAGCTAAAGGCATCC
>NW_015549629.1:227404-229833 GCF_001515605.1 Sinocyclocheilus anshuiensis | reverse complement strand
TCCTGCTGAAGGGAGATCTTGATCTGGAGCTTGTGCTGTTGTGCAAAGACAAACCCACCATCACCCTGTTAAAGAAAGTTTCCGAGAACCTCGCTGTGCAGCTTAAGGTATGTCTGCATCTCTGATTTTAAGCATTGTTTACAAAGGCAGAATAAAAAACATGCATATCTTTCCAACAGCTCATCACAGATGAAAAATATGACGTTAAACCTTGCGTCCGTGATGCCACCATTGTCATCAAGAACTCCAAGGAGCCACCGCTGACCCTCACCCTTAACCTGACATCACCTCTCGTGAGGGAGGAGGCTGAGAAGCAGGCCGCCGGAGGTAGGTTTGAAATCAAGTGCCTTATGCTTCCTCTAACCACCCCACAACCCCAGAGACAGCAAATGCAGATGGGATGGACTCAGGCAGGGATATTGTTTATTGGGCCTTCAATGGAGCTTGGGGATATTGTGTACAGACTAGTCATGTAACACAGATTGTTATGTTTACTGCCACCTGAAGTCTCACAGTTCCTTGCAGCGTGATGTTAGAGTGTTGATGGCCCAATATACAGTAACATAAGTGATGGGTAAAGCTTTAAATAAGACCCAGTTCCCTTTGAAGTATTTAAAAGGAGAGTTTACTGAAGGCTTACTGAGAATTAAGAAACAAAATCACAAACCTTGTTGTTTGCATGTGTTCGTATAATGGAGAAGAAAGGGAACGGTTTGCATTGCAGCAAAAATGAGAAGCAGAAGTATTGTCGAGTTCTGGTTTGTTCGCCAGGACTTGTTGACAGAGCCTTTCTCAAAGAGGCTGGACAGAGGGCAGGAGGGTTATAGATAATGCTAGACATTAGGATACAGCGTAAATAATAGATTCGACCCAGAGTGATCATAATATGGTCACAGTAACTCAATGGATCTGTAGTTAACTTTAGAGAATTGTGGGTGCCCTTTTTTAGTTTAGTAAAGAGCTTTTTCAGGGCTAGGGTGTTGTATAGGGAAAACACCGACATAAAAACTTGTTTCGGTAAGAAAACAATTGACCTTTGGCTAAACCCCATTTTTACAATCTTGGCAGCTTTTGCCATTCTCCATTTTATCAGACAAACTTCTGGTCTTTGGTCTATGGAAGTTTTTTAACCAAAATATGGTAAACTGTTGCTGCTAAATCTTTACCAATTGTATTACATGTTCTATGACATTGCCATCTTACAGTTGTTTTTAAATAAAGCTGCTCCCTTTGCAGTTTTTAGTCATTTTACTCTAAACTTATTATGATTATGATACTTTGCATTGTCACAATTTAATCCAATTAATATAAAAAAATATTTAATAAGCACATCTTATTAAAAAAATAACACTTAAAATATCTGGATGTTTCCTGCAAAACTTGTATAAGCGATGTAAAGGTAACCAAAGGGTGGCGGGGCTTAGCGAAGGGTCAATCGAGAGCAAACTTGATGCCGAACTCAAAGCCTAGCCCTATCTGTGACCCCTCGGTTAGTGATGCCTGCCTTAGACCATCGTGAGCCATCAGTTTTGCTGCAGTGTGGGCTCGTTTTGATCATACCTCTTGTGTATCTGAATACTGCTGCCTGTGGTTCAAAATCTGATTCTCTCTGTCAAGCCTTCTAGTTTGTCGATTTTAGGGACGCTGGACCTTTGACCAACTGGACGCTCTCTGTCTCGGAAGGGGCAAGGCAGTGCACCCAGAAAAAAAAACAAGGGGGCGAGGGGGAGGGGTTCCCCCATGTCACATGAATGCACAAATGCACTCCGATCTCACAGATACACAAGCCATAGAAGAACCTCCCTTTGACATTCACTCACTGTACACTTCATGCCACAAAATACAGCCACAAGGGCTCTGTTCCAAATCATAGTGAGCTGCCTACCTAGACGCCATCTTGAGGCATCACAGGTGAAGACAGTGGCAGAAAATTGTTGGCGAAATCATCACGTGTCTTCCATAGTTAGTCCAGATGCATTGCGCATAAATAACGTTTATGCATTTTGGCAGATGCTTTTATCCAAAGCGTTATTAAAACACTTTCACAGAAATTTGTAACAGTCAACCCTTAATCCATTTTAGAGTTTATGTAACGCAAACTATATATAGGCTTTTAAATGACTCTTTTATAATATTTCAACTTGTGACTTTGCCAAGGAATTTGGCATGGCATTGAAACGCCAACCAACCGAAGTGTTACGATGGTTTTGTGCCGAAATTTGATCTAAAATGGTGTACTTTCATGTAAAGTGGTATTTTACATAAGTATGTTTATTAGTTAATTCAAAAGTATAATTATAAGTGGTTCTGTCTATTTAAGAAAAATAGACTGTTTTACTCAATATTTCTGTGTGCATTAGTTTATGTGGACATATTGGAATGTACCATGAATGTTTATGGACATGTTTTTAGTTTAAATGTAAAATTTC
>NW_015549629.1:218549-227394 GCF_001515605.1 Sinocyclocheilus anshuiensis | reverse complement strand
GCTGAAGGGAGATCTTGATCTGGAGCTTGTGCTGTTGTGCAAAGACAAACCCACCATCACCCTGTTAAAGAAAGTTTCCGAGAACCTCGCTGTGCAGCTTAAGGTATGTCTGCATCTCTGATTTTAAGCATTGTTTACAAAGGCAGAATAAAAAACATGCATATCTTTCCAACAGCTCATCACAGATGAAAAATATGACGTTAAACCTTGCGTCCGTGATGCCACCATTGTCATCAAGAACTCCAAGGAGCCACCGCTGACCCTCACCCTTAACCTGACATCACCTCTCGTGAGGGAGGAGGCTGAGAAGCAGGCCGCCGGAGGTAGGTTTGAAATCAAGTGCCTTATGCTTCCTCTAACCACCCCACAACCCCAGAGACAGCAAATGCAGATGGGATGGACTCAGGCAGGGATATTGTTTATTGGGCCTTCAATGGAGCTTGGGGATATTGTGTACAGACTAGTCATGTAACACAGATTGTTATGTTTACTGCCACCTGAAGTCTCACAGTTCCTTGCAGCGTGATGTTAGAGTGTTGATGGCCCAATATACAGTAACATAAGTGATGGGTAAAGCTTTAAATAAGACCCAGTTCCCTTTGAAGTATTTAAAAGGAGAGTTTACTGAAGGCTTACTGAGAATTAAGAAACAAAATCACAAACCTTGTTGTTTGCATGTGTTCGTATAATGGAGAAGAAAGGGAACGGTTTGCATTGCAGCAAAAATGAGAAGCAGAAGTATTGTCGAGTTCTGGTTTGTTCGCCAGGACTTGTTGACAGAGCCTTTCTCAAAGAGGCTGGACAGAGGGCAGGAGGGTTATAGATAATGCTAGACATTAGGATACAGCGTAAATAATAGATTCGACCCAGAGTGATCATAATATGGTCACAGTAACTCAATGGATCTGTAGTTAACTTTAGAGAATTGTGGGTGCCCTTTTTTAGTTTAGTAAAGAGCTTTTTCAGGGCTAGGGTGTTGTATAGGGAAAACACCGACATAAAAACTTGTTTCGGTAAGAAAACAATTGACCTTTGGCTAAACCCCATTTTTACAATCTTGGCAGCTTTTGCCATTCTCCATTTTATCAGACAAACTTCTGGTCTTTGGTCTATGGAAGTTTTTTAACCAAAATATGGTAAACTGTTGCTGCTAAATCTTTACCAATTGTATTACATGTTCTATGACATTGCCATCTTACAGTTGTTTTTAAATAAAGCTGCTCCCTTTGCAGTTTTTAGTCATTTTACTCTAAACTTATTATGATTATGATACTTTGCATTGTCACAATTTAATCCAATTAATATAAAAAAATATTTAATAAGCACATCTTATTAAAAAAATAACACTTAAAATATCTGGATGTTTCCTGCAAAACTTGTATAAGCGATGTAAAGGTAACCAAAGGGTGGCGGGGCTTAGCGAAGGGTCAATCGAGAGCAAACTTGATGCCGAACTCAAAGCCTAGCCCTATCTGTGACCCCTCGGTTAGTGATGCCTGCCTTAGACCATCGTGAGCCATCAGTTTTGCTGCAGTGTGGGCTCGTTTTGATCATACCTCTTGTGTATCTGAATACTGCTGCCTGTGGTTCAAAATCTGATTCTCTCTGTCAAGCCTTCTAGTTTGTCGATTTTAGGGACGCTGGACCTTTGACCAACTGGACGCTCTCTGTCTCGGAAGGGGCAAGGCAGTGCACCCAGAAAAAAAAACAAGGGGGCGAGGGGGAGGGGTTCCCCCATGTCACATGAATGCACAAATGCACTCCGATCTCACAGATACACAAGCCATAGAAGAACCTCCCTTTGACATTCACTCACTGTACACTTCATGCCACAAAATACAGCCACAAGGGCTCTGTTCCAAATCATAGTGAGCTGCCTACCTAGACGCCATCTTGAGGCATCACAGGTGAAGACAGTGGCAGAAAATTGTTGGCGAAATCATCACGTGTCTTCCATAGTTAGTCCAGATGCATTGCGCATAAATAACGTTTATGCATTTTGGCAGATGCTTTTATCCAAAGCGTTATTAAAACACTTTCACAGAAATTTGTAACAGTCAACCCTTAATCCATTTTAGAGTTTATGTAACGCAAACTATATATAGGCTTTTAAATGACTCTTTTATAATATTTCAACTTGTGACTTTGCCAAGGAATTTGGCATGGCATTGAAACGCCAACCAACCGAAGTGTTACGATGGTTTTGTGCCGAAATTTGATCTAAAATGGTGTACTTTCATGTAAAGTGGTATTTTACATAAGTATGTTTATTAGTTAATTCAAAAGTATAATTATAAGTGGTTCTGTCTATTTAAGAAAAATAGACTGTTTTACTCAATATTTCTGTGTGCATTAGTTTATGTGGACATATTGGAATGTACCATGAATGTTTATGGACATGTTTTTAGTTTAAATGTAAAATTTCAATGTAATTTAAATTATCTACTTAAATTTTTTTCTAATAATGTGTTAAAGCAATTTGAATTAAGCTTTTATAAAAAGGCTCATTCAATGTCAAGTCCAATATATGTGTGTTAATAATATAAAGTAGAAAACGACTAGATTTATGGTTTTTATTGTCGAGTGTAGCCTCACTTGGGTTTGGAACAGAGCCGGATGCTCCAGCCACTTGTAGATTTCTGTCCTGCTGTTGTGTACTAGCACAGGAAGGGTTGCTCTTGTTTGGGGGGGTTCCCCCTCCTCTCCCCTCTACTGCCTTTGGTAGGGGTTATCTGCCTCCTCCCCCCTGGCCGTGAGACAGAAAAACCCCTTGGTCAAACCGTACCTTGTCTTCTTATTCCACCTGCCAATAGAAACGCTATCAGTCAACGATCCCCCGGATGTACTGGACAGGCAGAAATGCCTGACTGCCTTGGCGTCCCTCCGCCACGCCAAGTGGTTCCAGGTTTGCATCTTGTCTTTATTTGTCTTCTAGTAGTTGAGTTTGTTATTATTTTGTTTCTGTGTTAACCTTATTTCATGCTGTATTATTTTTTCAGTTTGTGTGAATGTGTTTTTCTGTGTAGATATTATTTGTGGGAGTGTATTTGCCTCCGGTAGAATGTCATATTCTTGCTGGATGGTTATGAATTGCGTTGCCAAGGACATCTTTGTCAATGCTGTCTGACCTCTGCCTGGCTAGTTTTAACTAAGTGTATTATCGCATCGATAAACTGTTTATTACCTTTTTGAGACGTCATTGCCAGTATCAACTGCCGCTTTTACAGTTTTTTACAATTCAAGTATTTCAGTGCAAATGGGATGTGCAGTATTTCTGCAGCCCGCCATACTATTTGACGCTTCGCTGGAGAATATTTTTTTTCCCAATATCATTCGAATTGTCCTTCATAGGAATGTTCTGGGTTCAGTGCAATTTAATTTGAGTCATCAGCTTTTTTTGCATAATATTGATTGCCACAATTTTGACTTTTTGTATTGCTATAATGGAATACAGACAGGAGAAAAAAACATTAAAATACACAACTTATCAAAAGTATATTTATATCTAGTATTTCAACTCTTGTCCTTTTGGTATATAGCCAGCAAACCCTGTAGCTTTTGTATGAGATGTGGAAAGAAACTAGAAAGGGATTATTTGGCTGGCTAGTAGGAAAAAAAACATGGCATTTAAAACATTCATGTGAACTTTGTTTTAACATTTTTACATTTATTATAGAAAAAATGAAATTTTGAAATAAACATTTAGAATAGATTTTAAAAGTTATTAATTAATACCTTTTATTCTGCAAGGTCACAAAGTGATCAGAAGTGACTGTAAATACATTGATAATTTTACAAAAGATTTCTATTTCAAATAACTGCTGTTTAATTTGAACTCTTTATTTTTTAAAGAACCCTGAAAAAAAAACTAATTTTCAAAAAAAAAAAATTTATATTATAAGATAAAATAAATAGAAATGGACTATATGCATATAAACTTATATAAAATAAATTAAAACTTATTTTAAATTGTAATACTACTTAATATTACTGTTTTAACTGCATTTTTGATTAAAAAATGCAACCTTTCTGGGCTATGAGACACTTTTTGTTTTTATTGCATTAACATTATGCCACAGATGCCGCCTCTAAAACTTGTATTGAACCCAGAACATTGTTGTAAGTTTTAGATATTTAATGCAGGTCCCTGCAAAAATCTGTCAGCTTTCATTTATGCCACAAAGGAATATTGCACCTTTTTCCACCATATCAGTGTATTCATGGTTTCACTGGTGTCATGCAGTGTAGGGATGCACCGATATGAAATTTTTGGCCGATACCGATAACCGATAATTCTTTATTTTTGAATCAGATATACATCAAATAAACACAATATTACAACGTACAATTGCACAAAAGGCTGCAAACGAACAGCACGCATCTGAAGTGTCTCTGAAGGAAATAATGCATTATTTATCGGCTTTAAGATATCGGCCAAATTTTCTTATCGGGCCGATACTGATAACAGAAAAAATGAGCATTTATCGGCCGATACCGATATGGTGGCCGATATATCGTGCATCCCTAATGCAGTGCTTTAAAAAGCAGCTGCATTTCCCAGATTTAATCCATATCTAGTATCTTCTAGTACATTCTCGCTTGTATCAACTAAGTTCTGATATTTAAAGGGTTAGTTCACCCAAAAATGAAAATTAGACCGTGTTTTACTTACGCTCGAAGCATCCTAGGTGTATATGACTTTCTTCTTTCAGATGACTCCAGTCGGTGAGTATAAGAGACTTCTTTTAAAAAAAAAACATATTGATCCTAAACCTTTGAACGGAAGTGTATATTTTTAAATTAAATTTCTTTACTGTGGGAAAAAAATACTAAAGTAGGATTAAAGAACAGAATCTTATGTAATTTATGTTATGTAATTTTCTTTTTCATTTTTTTTAATCAAGCTCAAAAATTTTTCAAATATTATATAAAATAAATGTTAATTTTATTTGAGCAATGTTATGTTTTATTTACTATTTTTAAATTAAATTGTGTTATGTTTTTTATACGCTTTATAACAGCCAACCAAAGATATAAGTATCAGCCATTAAAATGTCACACAACGAAAAATGAAAACCCACATGAAATTCAGTCGGAACAAAGCCCATGATATTGTGGTCTCTAGATATGGCCTTCCTTCAATATAAGTTGAATTTTGTATTTTGTCCCGTTTTATCATCCTTAAAGGGTTAGTTCACCCAAAAATTAAAGTGGGCTGTGTTCTACTCACCCTCGAGGCATCCTAGGTGTATATGACTTTCTTCTTTCAGACGAATCCAGTCGGAGTTAGATTAAAAATTGTCCTGGCTATTCCAAGCTCTATCATTGCAGTCAGCGGGTGTTGCAGTTGAACAGTCCACAAGATGTCAAATAAAGCTTGCGCATTCATAATAAAATGTGCCGCAGACGTGCTTATTACGTTTGAAATATGGATATTTTTCTTACAAAAACACATGGATTCGCTACAGGAGGCCTCTATTCCCTCCCCCCGGAGCCGTGAGAGGCACGTTTTATTACGGATGCGCGCACTTTATTTGAAGACTTGTGGACTGTTCAACTGCAACACCCGCTGACTGCAATGATAGAGCTTGGAATAGCCAGGACAATTTTTATTATAACTCCGACTGGATTCGTCTGAAAGAAGAAAGTCATATACACCTAGGATGCTTCGAGGGTAAGTAAAACACAAGCTAATTTGAATTTTTGGGTGAACTAGCCCTTTAATATCTGATCGCAAGGCCAGCCACAAACACAAGTCCTGTTGTGTTCCTCATCTCTTGAGCTCGACGTTTTTAATCTGCTCTCTTAATATTTGTCATATATGTAGCTTCTCAACTGAGTAATTGCTTTTTTTTGTAACTTAACCATTTGCCACCCTTTCTACATTGCTAATGCTTATCGACACATTATTCAATATCGGCAAATCTCACCCCTTTTCTTTGTTTGTTTATTGCTTTGGTGTTGTGCCACATTATGATTCCATGAGATAAACCGTTGGATTGTATCCCTCCTGCTTTTGTCTCTAGGCCAGGGCTAATGGACTACGCTCCTGTGTGATTGTCATCCGTATCCTGAGGGACCTCTGTGCGCGTGTTCCTACCTGGGCCCCTCTGCGAGGATGGGTAAGTACAAAACAACCCGAGAATATAGGGGTGGCTGATATTTAAATTGCAACAGAAGCTGGTGTAAAATTGTGTTGTTTACATTATGGCACGAAACAGTGCTGCATTAATAGATAATGACCATTCATTCTAATCACAAAAATGAAGAGCTGGCCCTCCAATAAGCCATAGCTATGTATATATAGTCTACATCAGAAATGCCAAAAGTTGTCCTGTGATGAACTTTGGTTTGGCTTGCCATGCAGGGGGGGGATTGTAAACAAGCATGCTGTTGTAGCATGTCTTATGATTTATCTTTTAGTTTTAACATTTCTTATTTATTTTTGCATTGAAATGTAGACTCAATAAGTGAATTGCATTAAATTTCCCATTTACACGTTTTTGTCAATTTAATGCTTTAATTTGATGTGATTATAATGAAATAACACATTAAAATTAACGTATTTAACACACTCACACATTTTCTTCAATATCTGCGATTGTTTACTAGTTACGAAGTTTAATAAACAAGAAGTTAATATTGTGTTTTAGACAAAATATTGTCAGTTTTGTTTTTGCTCAATTTTGCCAATGAAAGTAGTTCTAAAAAAAGCCACAGCGGAGCTGTTGTGCGATTGATTAATCGTCACATTATGCCGTTAATTAGATTAAAAAAATTATCTATTAACAGCCCTACTATATAGTCTTCAAAAAAGGCTGATTTTAATTTTGATTCATTTGTTTTATTACAATTTACTTAAATATTCGAGGAAAAAGTAAGCTCTTTTAGTAGTTTTAAAATTATTTTTTCATATCAAATGTTGATTCCTCGTGACGATTTAAGAATTAATGTGATATAATTTTTTCTACAAGCATTGGTCTTTTTTTCTCCCTGTTAATTCTTTTTAGATTAAAATAATATAGGCAAACGTTTAGATGTTGGCATCTATCTGATGTAGCTGTTGTTTCTTGAAGCCCTTAGAGCTGCTGTGCGAGAAGGCGATTGGCACTGGGAATCGGCCAATGGGAGCAGGAGAAGCTCTCCGTAGAGTTCTCGAGTGTCTCGCATCTGGAATCCTAATGGCTGGTAAGTCAGCTCCACACTTCATATCTAAAACGGATTACAAAATGACTGCCTGTCAGTATATCAAAATACAGTATGAAAGACCATTTTTGAGTGCACTGTGTTCACATTATAGCATATCATATTGTGTTCTATTGACCAATCAGCATTATGTAGGCCCGAGAAGTCCAGAATACTACAAAGATGCTTTTAAAATTGCTTAATTTGAATGTGAATCTATCTGCTTTAGATGGTTCAGGCATTTGTGACCCTTGCGAAAAGGAGCCAACGGATGCCATCAGTCACATGGATCGCCAGCAGCGGGAGGACATCACCCAGAGTGCTCAGGTTTGTCCACAATGTACCGTTTTTATTACAGTTTTGCATTTGATCGCTTGGAGATCTCATTTGAGCGTTATGGGTGACGTTTTAATTTTTTGGTTGACAGCATGCCTTAAGGCTTTCAGCTTTTGGACAGCTGCACAAAGTACTCGGCATGGACCCGCTTCCTTCAAAAGTGCCCCGAAAACCAAGGAGTGAGACACCTATTGACTACACAGGTAAAAGTGAGTGAAAGTGGACATTTTTCATTACTTCATGGATGTTTTGTGTATCAAATCTATCTATTTGGAAGCAAAAAACTTGACTTTTGTCATCTTTTATCTCCATAGTTCAAATCCCACCCAGCACAACCTACATGCCGCCAATGAAACGCCCCATAGAGGACGAGGAGGCTACTGATGAGAAGAATCCAAACAAGAAGAAGAAGAAATTGCAAAAGAAATGTAAATGCTGTTCAGATGTTCTTAATCTGCTTATAGTGGAGTTATGCAGAGCTTTGCACATAAAACATACCTTGTTTTCTGGCCTTCAGCTCCAGAAGAGAAGGCAGAGCCGCCACAGGCCATGAATGCCCTGATGCGTCTGAACCAGCTGAAGCCGGGTCTGCAGTACAAACTCATTTCTCAGACTGGGCCCGTTCATGTGCCGGTGTTTACTATGGCCGTAGAGGTGGACGGAAAGAACTTTGAAGCTTCTGGTCCCTCCAAACGCACTGCCAAACTACACGTAGCTGTCAAAGTAAGAGACCGTGATGCAGAAGATCAATTATTTGGCTTACTGGATCAGTCTAAAACGGTAGAAACTGAATTTTTTAATTCCTTCTCCAGGTCTTGCAGGATATGGGTCTGCCAACCGGATTGGAGCAAAAGGTAGCTGAAATGGTGAAACAGGAGGAGCCGATGACCACACAGGAGACTTTGCCCACTGTGACCCAAATGGAGCCAGAACCAGCACCAACCACAGACAGCCCCACTGACGAGGTACCAAAGATTTTTACCAACATGTATCCAAATAGTT
The DNA here is from genome assembly GCF_001515605.1 of Sinocyclocheilus anshuiensis. Taxonomy (NCBI): domain Eukaryota; kingdom Metazoa; phylum Chordata; class Actinopteri; order Cypriniformes; family Cyprinidae; genus Sinocyclocheilus; species Sinocyclocheilus anshuiensis. The sequence continues at coordinate 218,871 of NW_015549629.1, read as the reverse complement.
GCTCATGACAGGGTGTCCGCGGGTCCTTAAAAAGTCTTAAAATTTCTTAAATAACGTTTTCCTAATATAAGGCCTTAAAAAACATTCAAAACACCTACAGAGTGCAGGCATTACGTGAAGTCTAGTGCACGTGCGCATTTAGAGTGCGCTCTGCCTGATCACTGCATGATTCAGTCTATTAAAATAAATTCGGAATGAACACAAATTCAAGACATGGGGGCAGAAAATGTGTATTTATACTCAAGTTCACACGGAAGAGTGCCTTTTTTTTCTCCCAAAATTACCATATACAAATGTGATACTGATTTTTTACAACCGTTCA
>NW_015549629.1:217684-218012 GCF_001515605.1 Sinocyclocheilus anshuiensis | reverse complement strand
TGCAAAGATGAATTTTGTTGATACTGATTTCATTTGCTTGGTAACAGCCCAAATGTCTTATTCTTATTCACTGATTAAATGTAAGAATTTGACTTACAAGATAATACACACTTATAGAAAAATGGCTTTATAAAGGTAAAATTGAATGACTCAATGACTCATTCATCAAGTGACTTACTGCCACTTACTGGTAGTTTAGTTAAGAAGTATGTTGAAAAGTATGCATTTTTCCCCTCTATATTTCTTATTTTTATATTCATAAATGCATTTAAAACATTAATCTCATAACATTATTTATTGCAGTTGTAATTATTGTTATTTGCAGTGT
>NW_015549629.1:213158-213508 GCF_001515605.1 Sinocyclocheilus anshuiensis | reverse complement strand
TACAGGTTTAGGTCTTAAATTTCATATAAGGTGGTATTAAAAAGGTCTTAAGTCTTAAATTTAACTTGTTCAAGTCTGCAGAAACCCTGTCATGAAGACCAAAATGTAATATCACAGATTGCAAAACATTTTAATTAATAAGCAACTTGTGGGCATTTTTTGGATGCAAATAAAAAATGATTAAATTAAAGGGGTGGTTGATTGCGATTTCACTTTTTTAACGTTAGTTAGTGTGTAATGTTGCTGTTTGAGCATAAACAATATCTGCAAAGTTACTAAGCTGAAAGTTCAATGCAAACGGAGATATCGTCTTTTAAAATTCTGGCAGTTTAATGCCTACAAAAACGGCT
>NW_015549629.1:211552-213085 GCF_001515605.1 Sinocyclocheilus anshuiensis | reverse complement strand
TCAGCTCCAACAAACTGTTCCATTTATACACTTATTTTCACATAGCTATGAGAAGCGTTATACATGGACGTGCATACGGTTGCTGTGCTGTATTAAAGCTTTAATCAGGATAAAACCCTATATTAAAAGCTAACAGAAGCAGTAGCATTTACGAACAACAGCGTATCTAAAAGTATGAGACCACAACAAACAAACATACCATTAAGAGCCGTGCTTGCACAGGTTCTGCTCAATCCTCTTCATTAATATTCTCTGCATCTCAGTCGGGCTCAAATTGATAAGCAATATAGAGGACGTCATTGTTTACAATACAACCGGAGCACATTCTGAGCTTGAGGGACGGGATGTTCAGAAGCGCTGTAGAGGCGGTTTAGCCAATCACAACACACTGAGCCAGCTGACCAATCTCAGCCCATCGCGTATTTCTGAGGGAGGGGCTTCATAAAAACAGGAAATAATCGAGGCGTTTGTTAGAGAAGGGACAGATCGGTGTGGAATAAAGGTAAATTATGTGAAAAATGTTTTTTTAAAAACGAAGCATAAACACGTTAGACTGCACCCCATAAACACAACCAAGCCTAGAAAAAAAAGTCAACCACCCCTTTAAATTCTAACGAAGATTCGTTAATTACAATATATAAGGGTTTTAATTTAAATATTAAATAGTTCATACCTTTTTTTTTTTTAAATAAATTACATCAAGGAAATTCATGTTTGAAATGTTTGTGGTCAGATGGTGCTTTTACATTTATAAAAAGTGACAGTAAAACTTGAATTGTTACGGAACATTTCTATTTTAATTAAATGCTGTATTTATTATTCATCAAAGAACTTTGAGAAACAATTTCCACAAAAATATGAAGCAACACAGCTGTTTTCAACAATAATAGTAATAGGACATGTTTCTTATATCAGCAAATCGGCATATTAGAATAATTGAAGACTGGAGTTATGATGCTTAAAATTATTCATCACAGAAATGTTACATTTTAGAATACATTACAATTAGGGATGTAACGGTATGAAAATTTCTTATCACGAGTGCACACCGCTGGACATGGCGAATATGTGCAGTTAAAGAACCCACGATGACACACACTGGAGAGACACAGAGAGAAACCAAATGAAATGTTACTTAAATATAAACACATACTAGTATGTGTATGGTATGAAAATTTCTTATCACAATTATAGTGACCTAAATGATCACGGTTATCAGTATTATCACGGTATTGTTAAAATGTGCTGGAAATGTTCAAAAAGTACTGACACAAATAATTTCACCAAATTTTATATTTAAAATCAACAAACAACAAATCAAATGAGTTTTTGTTTGCATAACTAAAACAGTAACATTGCCAATGATGTCCGGATTTTAAATGACAACATAAGCATATATCTAATAGCATGTTCAAATATCTAATGTAAATGTCAAATATCTAATGTAATAGATGTGGACCTTCAGGGCTCCAGACTCATTCTTCCCACTGGTCGCTCTTTTGCGACTAACTTTCTCAGTTGGTCACACCAGCA
>NW_015549629.1:205617-210690 GCF_001515605.1 Sinocyclocheilus anshuiensis | reverse complement strand
CTAAAAAAGCATCATATGACCCCTTTAACAAAAATGAATAAGATGAAGCATGGCATACATCACATGCTGTATTATATACCGACTAATAAATTACAGAACGTTTAGCAAACACTTGAGGAATCAAATAAATAAAAAAGAGAGCCTCCATAGCATAACGTGAGGTAAACGGCAAAGATAACAAGCTTTTCAAAATGAAAACAAAAAGAAGAGTAAAACTAAACTTGCTGTCGGTGACAGTGCTTGCATGTTTTTTCCCCCCACAAGAATACCAGCATGTTCACCTTTGGTTTAAGAAGCGGTCTTTTACTTTACTTCAGCATGAAAACCATCCATCGTTTCCTCAATATTCGCTTAATTTTTGCTGCACGCAGCTTCGCGCTCCTGACGCGGCGAGTATAAACCAGGCTCTACACTATAAGCGCTGCGCAGTTCAAACGAGTAGCGCGGTTTCGTTATGCTTTCAGTTTTGTTTGCCATTTGATGTTTCTCATATGCAACAGAAATGCAGCGCTTATGAATGAACAATGCGGTGGTCGCGCCAGTGTGACTGCACACAAAATTTAGTTGCATGGGCAGAAAAAATTCTCGCAAAATGCACCCATTTGGTCGCACTCTGGAGCCCTGTGCAGTACAGTATTTATTTATCCTCAGTTGTTCAAATCGCGGTAATCGAATACGGTTATAGTGATAATTAAAATATGAAACGGTAATACTAACCGTGAGGTATTTTATCACGATTTATCGTCAAACCGGTAATCGTTACATCCCTAATTAAAATAGAAAACTGTTATTTTAAACAGGAATTTCACAACTGTGTTCTTGACCAAAATATCTTACCGATCCTAAACTTTTAAACAGTAGTGTACAGCATCACTGAGTAACGTACTTTAACAGTAAGGTTCTACATGCAGAAAAGTGCAAATTCAATTAATTGTGGTTTAATTTTGACTAAATCACACGAAACCTCTAGTAATGTATGTTATTCAGTCTTATAAGTGCTTGTTGTTCCTTCACTTTCTCAGAGCGCTCGGCAGCAGGGGCCCATCCTAACCAAACATGGAAAAAACCCGGTCATGGAGCTGAATGAAAAACGCAGAGGACTAAAATACGAGCTCACCTCTGAGACTGGTGGAAGCCACGACAAACGCTTCGTCATGGAGGTGAGGACACAAACTCAGAGACACATTCTAGTTTTTCATATGACGTGTTTGTAAGGTGAAATTCTCATTAAATTCATCTTATATATTCTAGACAGATCAAATCAAAAAAGCTGCACCTTTTCTCTATTTTTCGCTCCAGGTGGAGATCGACGGACAGAAGTTTCAGGGAACCGGATCCAATAAAAAGGTGGCGAAGGCCTACGCAGCACTTGCAGCCCTGGAGAAGCTCTTCCCAGAAGGCTCCAACTCGGAGGCAAATAAGAAGAATAAAATGCCTCCAATGGTACGCCTGGCTCTTCCTGTTTTTAGTGTCATTATGATCTTCACGTATATATCCTGTGCATAATTGACTGATTTGCTCATTTCAGCACCCCGCTGGATTTGGGATGATGAGTGGGCCGCCTGCTGACATGGCGGTCAATCCCAGGGGCAGAGGAAGAGGACGTGGCAGGGGCAGAGGCCGGGGATTTAACAATGGAGGAGGATTCAATCAAGGTACAATTATAGTGCTGTCTGAAAGCATCCGTTTGCATTAGGCTTTTATTTTAGACAAACAAATCAAACAATTAAGTACTTAACTTTCACTAAATATGGATAAAAGCTACGGCTAACAGTAGCTGACACTCTGAAGTTTCTGACATCAGTTCTGGTGGGGAAAATTATTTGCGATTAACTGTTAATCCTCAATTCTTTACACTTGGAACAAATGCAAAATAAGTGTTTGATATTTGATGTTTACAAAAACTGATTTGTGTGTAGTGATGGGGAAAAGGCATGAAATTCCCTGAAATTATGAGTGTACATAGTTGAGATCATAAATGCAAACTGGTTATTAGGGCTCAAGCTTTCTCTCACATTTATTATTCTCACACAATTAAGCCTATTCAAGGAATGGTACCATATATAACCTTTTTCCCATCTGTTTTTGAGTACTGTTTTGGCGTTCTCATTAGGGCTGTCCAAAAATTTTTAGAATTTTGAATATTCGTCAAATTTAAAATAAAAATCCACATTCGAATGAAAAATGCTGCATTCGAGTTTTAGGTGTGCGTTAAGGAGGCCTTATCGTGGCGCACGAGATGCGATGAGGATGTAAGTGTCGTTGCATTATAATGTTTTTGTTAGCCTATCCAGTTGAAGCCACTAGAATGCGGCACTGCTGCGTTGTTCATTAAAAATATTGCGGAAAAAGAGAACATCAATGCGGAGAAGATCTTGTTTACTTCAAAACTGAAAACAAGCCGCTCACACAACGCATATTTCGCACATTTTCTAGAGGGACATCTATTACCGTTGCACTCATGTCTCGCACAAAAGAGCCGCATGTTTAGAAAGCCATGTAAAATTAATGCAAGTTCAACTTTGAAAAAAACATATCGAGAATTTATGGCGGGGTTTTTTTTCCCCATCCCACTGTGTCTCATGTTTTTAAATGGAAAAATGTACTCTCTGATTGGTTTTCCACCCTTTGTATTAAACTATGCATACAAACATGATGCTGTGCAACTTTACAGATCTTCTTTATGCACCAAGAGCTTGTAACCCTCCAAAGAGAAAGGAAAACTTGAAATCGCATCATATGATCCCTTTAAGCAACTTTAATTCATTAATTAGTTTATAAACATTATTTTAAACATTATGCACTTTCTTCACTGATAGTCCTTATGCTTTGAATGAACGTCCATTAGTAATATTTCGCTCCATGTGCCCTCTTGTGGCCTCAGAAGAGAAGCCAAAAGCTATTCTTCACCATAACTGAAATTATGCATTTTAAATTCGAATATAATTCGAATTTTGATAATATTTAAGTATAAAATTCGAATTTAGTTTTTCAGCCATTTTGACAGCCCTAATTCTCATTGATATATATATATAAATAGTAGTATTCAAATTAATGCATTATTTTTAAAATATACTTTGATATGAATATTTATGGCATTAATTAAATGGTCAAATAGTGAGAATTCTTAAATTTGTGACCATATCTTTACTGGTTGAAACATGGTACTTTTCAGATATATTTGTGTGCTGAATTATGACTTTAAAGTAGTTTATCGAAAAGTGGTGAAATTTTGCAACCCTAAATATTGTGGTTTTTATAATTAATGGCTTCCTTGTGCTATGATTTATACATGAATTATGCCTCTAATTGTGTCTAATAAAACAAAAGTCCTGTTGACTTGCATTTGAACATATAAATATTCTTATTTATATCCTTGTCCCCTTTTAGGTGGATATGGAACGTATGGATATGGCGGCAATAACAACTTTGGCTACAGTGAGTATTTTCCTATTTCTCACTGGTGCCATTGAATCTACTCTTCTTTTTTTTTTTATTTTGTATCTTTTAGCATTGTTGTCTTTTAAGTAGTCTTGTCTTTATGGCACAAGTTGTTGCCGTTTTAATTTCCTCTGTTATTTTTGACTGCATCTCAAGTTAAGAAGTCTGTGCACTTTGCTCTGGATCTATTTAAACTGCTCCTCTGCTAGTTTTGGGGATGTGTTAATGATATCTTTAATGCGAGTGTCCGCTATTGTATTTTACTTTTGATTTTACATTTCTCTGCTTTGTTGTGCCATGGCACGCAAACTTTCCTTGGCGAAAAATGAAAAATGTTCCCAACATGCCAACGCCACTTTCTGAGGAAAGACCTTCTTGAGGGTGACCGGAGCAGAGAAATCTAAAAAGAAAGAAAGAAAAAAAACAAACACACAGAAAACTATCTTTGACCTTGGTGATAACTGATTGACATCCTTGACTCATGCCCGGTGACGTTTGTCATGGCATGCCAAACACAGAAGACGTCTAATTCTGTGCTTCTCTGCTCTGTCTCACCCTTTAGGTGACTTTGTCTCAGACTCCTATGGCTACCATGAGTTTGCGACATAAACCGCCCAATGTTTTCAATAAGCACGCAAACGTGAAACGAAAAATAGGGACAGAGGGGAAAAAAACACTGGTTATCCGTATTATGAACTCGTTTCCTTGTGATGTTTCGCCCACAATCTCACCTCAAAAAACCTGCACCAACGATCAACTAACACTGTGGATGTGAACGGGAGTTTCTGCCTGTGGAAATCAAGAAAAGCAAGATGTTCTGACGTATTATTTGTGCCGCGGTCAGCGCAGTCGAGCAATGTGATTGGCTGATGGATGGTCACAAAGTAGCGGACTGACATTTCATAATGACTGCATCTTCACTCTGAAGTCACTGTATAAGCCATTTTTTGCCAACAGTTTAGTTGTTTTTCCTGGAATAATGCTCCCGATGGATTTTTAATTATGGCACTTCCATACATTGCCATGTTTTTAAGTTTATTTAGTTTTCTTTTTTAATTGTGGTCAATGCCATTGATTGTGAGAAACTGGGTTTGTGAGGAGTAGACACAGATTTTTAATATCAGAATGTTATCAATTCTGTGAACTATTGAACAAATGGGGTACATTTGCTGCATTTTTGTTTTTAAATTTGATGTTTGTGAATCACATTATATTTTGCAATAAATTTGAATTCATTTACAAACCTGTGATATCCATGTAAACTTTTATTATTAGTAGTAGGTTTTTTTTTTTTTTTTTTGTTAAACAGATTTGCATAGGTTTAGGGGCTTTTTTGTTTTATAATTTATTTTTTTTTTAGCTAATATTACGATTGAAAACAGTTTCTCTCTTTTAGTGTTTTGCAAAGAGCTTTTGGCCTCTTCTATTCAATCCAAAAAAAATCTTTGTATACAGATATGCAAAGCCAGTATTTATTACTGCAATTGCTTTCGTAACCACTCGTCACATGTTTTAGAAAACTAAATTGGTATTAAGCTGAGGTCACACTAAAATTTCAGCATGCAAAATTGTTGCAGACAGTGCAGCGGTCATGATATGACAAACTATAGCCCCTTTTTTTTTTTTTTTTAG
>NW_015549629.1:204939-205485 GCF_001515605.1 Sinocyclocheilus anshuiensis | reverse complement strand
AACTATAGCACTTTTTTTTTTTTTTTTTTAGAAACATAAATTCAATGTATAACTAGGGCTGTCACAATTATGACATTTGGCTGACGATTAATTGTCTACAAAATAGTCACGGTTATTGCGATTAATTGTCCGTTTTAGGGCTTTGCCGATTATCACGATTAATTGTCTGTTTTTATGGCTTTCATTTATATAATTGATTAATTTAAGGGTTCAGTAAATAACTATGATGTTATCTTTTAATCTTTTTGAGTTATTATTTTGCAGTGTAAGATTACATAGAGTATTCCAAATTCTAAGATCCAACACCAGCGCTACTTTTTTTCTACACCACTACAGAATATGATTACTGTGTTTGTGGAAGTAATGGTCACTCTATTAAACCCTTTGTTAAACGCAATCCACTAAATACTCACTTCCTCATTACAGAGAAAAACTACATTTGAATAAAAATGTATAAGCCATGAAATTAAACTAGCTGACTGTATAATTTAGCAGCAAAAACAATATCTTGAAAAAAAATCTTTGGTGCACATTATACAATTTAAA
>NW_015549629.1:155757-204575 GCF_001515605.1 Sinocyclocheilus anshuiensis | reverse complement strand
CATGTTTATTCTGTTAACTATTTGTATTCTTACAAAATACATTCATGAATATAAGATGGAAATCATGAGAAAAAGAAAGGCTTCTAATAATCTTTCTGTTTGTGATAATTCCTTCCTTCCTTAAACTTAAAGTATTATAATGGGAATATATCATCTTGGAGAGAGAGCAAGCACTGTCACTGTTAGTGTTTTCTTTTTGTTTTCATTTTTGAAAAACGTATCTTTGCGGTTTACCTCATATTACGCTATGGAGGCTCTCTTATTTATTTATTTGATTCCTCAGTGTTTGATAAACGTTCTATAATTTATTAGTCGGTATATAATACAGCATGTGGTGTGTGCCATGCGTCTTACTCGTTTTTGTTAAACGTTTTGTAAGCTAGTTTGTCACTGTATCTTACTGATTTATTGTTGTTGTGCTTTTTCGCGAATTTGAAAGTGAAAGCATCCGAAGCCCGCGGCTTAACACAGCAAAAGAGAAACTCCCGTTCACAAAATTCAAATTACAAATAATACTACTGATGATAAAGAACGGGTTGAATGTTAACCACTTTCGTTTCCATATAACTATAAACTATGATAAAAGTTCATCAGCATGCATTGAATAATCCCATGTTGTAGCGCAAAAAAATATATAAATAAATATTGGGACCAAATCATGTGCTCGTGCGACCAGCTGAGAAAGTTAGTTGCAAAAGAGCGAAGAATGAGTCTGGTATAGGCTATACAGTGCATGAAAAGCAAACTGGTGCTCTTCGGTTTCGTTTGGTGTATGACTCACCCTTGTCTCGTATAAAAAGCACAATAATCGCGGTTGTCTGAAACAACTGCGGTTAGATCAAATAATCGCGATTGGACGGTTATTTAATTATCGCGACAGGCCTACGTATAATGCATCCAACATGTAAAAATATACAGTCTACTCCACTTTGTGTTCTTTTAATTTAACCATGATGTATTGATCTTCTATTGGTCATGTCTTGTTTGATTAATTCGCAGGTCCAAACTCGAACTTTGTAGAGCAGCGAAATGCAAAACATTTTAACAAAAGCTTGCATTTCTGCTCTCTTGCATTCGTATGTGTTTAAATGGAAGTAAATTGACAAAAGTGTAGTGTGACACTTTTACTATTTCAAAGCCAGAAAATGCAGATAGTGGTTTTATTGAAGCTTGGGTCAGTAACTCGCGTCGAAATGTGTGAACTGAGACTTCAAGACATCATATCCCATAAAATTACATTTTTGGTAGTGTTAAGTTAAATATTACCCTGAATTGATGTATATTTTGTATCAAGTTTAAATGTACAGCAAAAAGTTTTTAGGTTTGTTCCTTAAAAGCCAGTAATATGTTGATTCTGTATAAGCATTCCGTTTTATAGTGTGAATTGAGTTAGAATTGAATGCCCATTTGTTAACCTTTACTGTATTATTCCTCTTCAGATTTCTATAATAACGGAGGGTCTAATGATGGACCGGTGGCCTCAGGTCCTGGATCATCAGGTCCAGACACAAACCTGTCTTCTGGAGGTGCTGCAGGGGCGGGTGGTTTCGGCTCGTATTACCAGAGTGATGGCAGCTACTCGTCCCCCACTGGAACCCCAAAACCGGCCGGTAATAAGCCGCCCATGCACCAAAACACCAAGCCTCAAGGATCCGGAGTGGGCCAAGGGGGTTCCTTCGGTCAGTACGGCCAGGGCTTCGGACATAAGAAGAACTTCGGCCAGGCTCAAGGTGGTGGTGGAGGAGGAGGTGGAAACTTCAACTACAGCACTGCTTATCCCTCACAAGTGACCGGAGGACAGGACTACAGCTATGAAGGTGAGAAAAACAGTCCGAGTTACAAATTTGGGAGTCTTAAAGGAATCGTTCACCCAAAAATTAAGACTAGCTGAAAATGTACTCGCCCTCAGGCCATCCAAGATATAGATGCGTTAGGTTCTTCATCAGAACAGATTTGGAGAAATGTAGCATTACATCCGTTGCTCACCAGTGGATCCTTTGCAGTGAATGGGTGCCGTCAGAATGAGAGTCCAAACAGCTGATAAAAACATCACAATAATCCACAAGTAATCCACACCACTCCAGTCCATCTATTAACATCTTGTGAGATGAAAAGTTGTTTGTAAGAAACAAATGCATCAAGACATTTTACCTTTTAAACTGTTGCTTCCAGCTAAAATATGAGTCCTCTGTTCATAATATTGCTTTCTCCAGTGAAAAAGTTGTCTTCTGAATCAGGAGAGAAATATGCACAGATCAAACACTGTGTACAAGTGAAAACAGTCCAAAAGCAGCTCTAAACAACATGTTGGTGGATTTTGATGCGAGAGAACAAGGGATGAACTGTTCCACTGGAGGAAGCGTTATGATGGACTCATATATTGGCCAAAAGTGATGGTCTGAAGATAAAACACTTTATTGATGAATTTATTTACAAACATGCAGCTTTTGGCTTCACAAGACATTAACTGATGGACTGGAGTGGTGTGGATTACTTGTGGATTATTGTGATGTTTTTATCAGCTGTTTGGACTTTCATTCTGACGGCACCCATTCACTGCTGAGGATCCAAGTAATATAATGGCTACATTTCTCAAAATCTGTTCGGATGAAGAAACTAATTTTGCATGGCCTGAGGATGTGAATTTTCAGCAAATTTTCATTTTTGTGTGAGCTATTCCTTTAAGGCCCATAGAACTAAAATGACAATTATATTAGCGTCCATACCAATGTCGTGTTAGTTATAAGTGTGCTGCAGATACATAGTTTATTGCTTTAAATGCTCGTTTTTTTTTTTACTTGGGTAGATTCTTATTGCCTGTCAATGATTTTATCATGAATCAGCTGGGGAAAAAAATGTCTGAAAGTGATTCCAATTATATTGTGTCACTATTGTTATAGCTGTGGTCTTAGAACGATTATCATCCTTGGTGTGAATGGGTTTTAACTCTATTTTAAATGTTGTTGTGGTAATTCTGATCTGGTCTCTCTCATAGGTTACAGCAACCAGTCAAACTACAGCTCACAGGGCGGAGCCAACCAGAATTTCAGCGGTAGCTCCGCCTCCTACAACAGTGGACCAGCAGGGTACGGCCGGGGTGATCCCAGTATGAACTACCAGTATCGATAAACCTGCCTCCCTGTGTGCAGTCCTGCCTCATCATTTCCAAACAAGGAGCATCATCCGTTCTGATTCTGTCGTTCTCAATTTTTGGTTTCTATCACCAACACCTGAGCTAAAGAAAATAATAGCAGTCTCTAAACTTTGTGCAAAATAGTGTATTTTCATGTTTCTTTTGAAGTTTGTGCGTTTTTTTTTTTTTTTTTTAGTTACTTAAATTCTGTGAACTCCTCCAAACTACTGCCCTCAAACGGGAGAAGTAATATAAACCCAAAGCGATGCATGTGAGGACCTGATAATTTGTTAATATGCAGTGACAGGATGCTCTGTCCTTGAGTGATTTTAACCATTCACACATGCGTAAATATAAGATGAATCAGTCTCAAGCTGTAAATCATTAGTTTTATGATTTTTTTTAAATTTTTTTTTTCTCTATTTGACCAGCAACATTTCATGATTTTGTCTGTAATGGTAGGCTTTTCTTTTAAATTATGAAAGCACATGTGACATTGTTTTATATGGTTATGTGATAGTGAAAGTTGTGATGTGTCAGGTCGTTTGTAGCATTTGGCTGTTTTGGGTGGGGGACCTTTATTTTTCCGGACAATGTTTAAAGAATGTGTGGTGTTTGTAATAAAGGATTTTATTTTGGAGGATATCCGATCTCTGCATTGTTTTTGAATGCACTTCTCCAGGTATTTTGCTTATAGTTGTCTACACATAATACATACAGTTTGATCCAAAAGTCACATTGAAATCTAGTATTCAAAATGTAATGAAATAATCTAAACCTGAAAATACATTAAGATGTAAAAAGTGTTTTGTTTTATAAACAAATGTGAATGCGATTGAAAACGCTGGTGCTAATAATAATGCTAATCTTTTATGTTTGAAGGCGTAATAAATATAGATCCGCTTAAATATACAGATTTTTAAATAAAAAAAGGTTTGTGAAACTGGCTATTGAAAACTTAATGATTTGTTAAAAAGTGTAGAGAGCCGCTCTAAATACACATAAAAAAAATGTCTAATAAATACTTGTTTGTGGACGCCACAATTGAAAACGCCGGTAATAATAATAGTAATAATAATGCATATACAAATCTTTTATGTTTAATGGTGTAACGTTAGTAATACAGAGCCGCTCTAAATGTTCAGAATATTTGTAATAAATGTTTGCGGACCCCTTATTGAAAACTGCGGTAACGACAGCAACATAATAATAAATGTTTAATAATAAATACAGAGCCGCTCTTCCTGGTTTACGGTAAAATAATGTGCCGCGTTTTTGTTACGGAGCTTACGGCTGACGTGACGTCATGTCCGTTTCCCCATCCGAGCGCAAGGCGAGTCCAGCATGGCTGACACCGGGCTTTTAGAAGCACTCTTACGGCTGCTGGAGAAGGTGAACGGCGGCATCGAGAGCCAGGATGTGGCGGCGGATCTCGGGGTGGATCATCAGCTGATCGTCGGCGCGGTGAAGAGCCTGCAGGCGCTGGGAGAGGTGAGCCCGCTCTGACTGATGCAACAGCGGCGCAAACCAACCGGACCCATCCGATCCCCATGATCTCTGTGTTCATCACTGAAATCATGCGGATCAGCGCATTACAAAGAAGTCATCTTACAGACCTGTCAAAATAACTGTTGATATAAGCGAAACATAGTTAGGATATCTGTGTCTGTCTGTCTATCTATCTATCTGTACGATTCGTCTGTTTGTGTGACTCTCTATATGTCTGTCTGTCTGTCTGTCTATCTATATTATTCGTCTGTTTGTGTCTATCTATATCTGTATTATTCGTCTGTTTGTGTGACTCTCTATATGTCTGTCTATCTATATTTTTCGTCTGTTTGTGTGTCTATCTATCTATCTATCTATCTGTATTATTCGTCTGTTTGTTTGACTCTATATTTCTGTCTGTCTGTCTATCTATATTATTCGTCTGTTTGTGTGTCTATCTATATATCTATCTATCTATCTATCTATCTATCTATCTATCTGTATTATTCGTCTGTTTCTGTGTCTATCTATCTATCTATCTATCTATATTATTCGTCTATCTGTCTGTATTATTCGTCTGTTTGTGTGACTCTATATGTCTGTCTGTCTGTCTATCTATTATTCGTCTGTTTGTGTGTTTATCTATCTATCTGTATTATTCGTCTGTTTGTGTGAGTCTCTATATGTCTGTCTGTCTGTCTATCTATATATTATTCGTCTGTTTGTGTGTCTATATATCTATCTATCTATCTCTTTTGTTTGTTTGTCTGTTTGTGTGACTCTCTGTCTGTCTGTCTGTCTGTCTATCTATATTATTCGTCTGTTTGTGTGTCTATCTATCTATCTGTATTATTCATCTGTTTGTGTGACTCTCTATATGTCTGTCTGTCTGTCTGTCTATCTATATTATTCGTCTGTTTGTGTGTCTATCTATCTATCTATCTATGTATCTGTATTATTCGTCTGTTTGTGTGTCTATCTATCTGTATTATTCGTCTGTTTGTGTGACTCTATATGTCTGTCTGTCTGTCTATCTATCTATATTATTCGTCTGTTTGTGTGTCTATCTATCTATCTATCTGTATTATTCGTCTGTATGTGTGACTCTATATGTCTGTCTGTCTGTCTATCTATCTATATTATTCCTCTGTTTGTGTGTCTATCTATCTATCTGTATTATTCGTCTGTTTGTGTGACTCTCTATATGTCTATCTATCTATCTATCTGTATTATTCGTCTGTTTGTGTGACTCTCTATATGTCTGTCTGTCTATCTATCTGTATTATTCGTCTGTTTGTGTCTATCTATCTATCTGTATTATTCGTTTGTTTGTGTGACTCTCTATGTCTGTCTGTCTATCTATCTGTATCATTCGTCTGTTTGTGTGTCTATCTATCTGTATTATTCGTCTGTTTGTTTGTGTGTCTATGTGTCTATCTATCTATCTATCTATCTATCTATCTATCTATCTGTATTATTCGTCTGTTTGTGTGACTCTATGTCTGTCTGTCTATCTATATTATTCGTCTGTTTGTGTCTATCTATATCTGTATTATTCGTCTGTTTGTGTGACTCTCTATATGTCTGTCTATCTATATTTTTCGTGTGTTTGTGTGTCTATCTATCTATCTATCTATCTGTATTATTCGTCTGTTTGTTTGACTCTATATTTCTGTCTGTCTGTCTATCTATATTATTCGTCTGTTTGTGTGTCTGTCTATCTATCTATCTATCTATCTATCTGTATTATTCGTCTGTTTGTGTGTCTGTCTATCTGTCTATCTATCTATGTTTTGTCATATATTACTGTTAAATGCCATTAAGCACTTCGCAACTCTTTTAGAGGCCCTGTATTTTGTAGCATATTATTGTACATTTGCAGAACATTCCTGTTTTTCTTGACCCTTGTTAGTTTCTCTGAAGTTATAAGTATCAGTATATATGCTTCTTTGTAACAGAAACATGTGATTGTTTCTCTGTCTTAACCTGTTTGAATCCCGTTCTCAGGTGATCTCGGCGGAGCAGAAGTCCTCCAAACGCTGGGAGCTGACAGGAGAGGGCTGTGAGATCGCGGAGCAGGGCAGTCATGAAGCCCGAGTGTTCAACGCCATCCCAGACAAGGGTCTGCCGCAGAATGAACTCATGGTGAGAGATGAAAGAGTCGTCTATAGTCTATACTACAGGAGAAAACATGTATTTTGACTATAATGAGTGCCGCTAGGATAAATCTCATGAAAACAGAAAGTATTTTCTGCCAAGTTTATTTTAACTTTCTCATATTTAAACATTCTCAGCAGCTTACAATGCAAAAAGCTCTTTTTTACTGTGGAAAAACAATGTTATTTAAATTTTGTTATTAAAGTATATTTGTAAAGTACAATTGGACACATATATCATAGGAGTATGCATAATTGCATATATTATGCGAAATATACCCTTGTTTTTAATTATATTTAAATATATAATATATATATATATATATATATATATATATATATATATATATGTGTGTATGTTTTGCATCTGATATCTCATGTACCTTCTGATTCTTTTAGAAAATGCCGAGTGGGAAGGTTGGTTTCAGCAAAGCCATGTCCAACAAATGGATCCGTCTGGATAAAGCTCATGAGGGAGGACCAAGAGTCTTTAAAACCGTGAGTTACATGCTGCACATAAAATGAATTAAGCCTGAATCTCCCAGTGAATGTGTTATTAATGTAGTGTGTGTGTGTTTCAGGTGGAAACTATTGAGGATACAGTAAGGGACAAACTACAGCTGGTGCAGAAGGGACTGTCGGCAAAACTAGAGGACAAAGAGAAGAATGAACTCAAGAAACGTAAACTGCTATCGGAAGTGTAAGAGAGAGTGTTGAGTTTTTGCCTTTAACTTGTTGAAGTTGTTCATTTAATGCTACATGAGCAGTAGGAGGCGCTACAGCTCAGTAACAATCTCATCCCAGTTACCCACTTTTTCATCCCAGTTTTTTTTTTTAATGGGAAAACTATATAATGTATTCTTAATTTGTTAATGTATGAATGTTTAATTTCAGGACGGTTAAGTCATACTGGATCACTAAAGGCAGCAGCTTCAGTACCACCATCACCAAACAAGAGACAGAACTCACTCCAGAGATGATCGCCAGGTGAGACTAATCAGTTTCTCAAAAGGATGTAAAAATTGTTGAGGACCTAAATGTATTACACAACATCATGTTGCAAAGATGCAGTTCTGAGAAACAAGATTTTCCAACTACTTCTGACTTGTTATTAACAACTTAAAAACAGCACAATTTCAATTCTTTGTGTATTTGTAAGTTGCATGACTTGTGTTTTCAGTTGGGTTGAATGAAGCGCTTCACAAGTCTTTGGCTTTTAATGTTTCAGTGGAAGCTGGAAGGAGAAGAAGTTCAAGCCGTATAATTTCGAGGCGATGGGTGTCGCTCCAGACTGCGGTCACCTGCACCCGCTCATGAAGGTCCGGACGCAGTTCAGGCAGATCTTCCTGGAGATGGGGTCAGTCCTTTACCTTTGCATAACACTCTTCTGCCTCAGCTGATAAACCACCAGTTATCAGATTTATTGTGTGGACATAATACTTTGGGCAAAATGATTTCACACATGCTTGGTTAGTGTTTTTGTTGAGCAGTAAAAAATTAGAATGAAAAATTTTAAAGCGTGTCCTTAACCTAAACATTATGTCGATAATTATAATTAGACAATATTGTGCCAAGTGTGTTTTTGTGCTGGTATCTTTTTTCTGGTTTAGGCCTTTTATGGACAGCTGACTCCCCAAGCTTTAGTATTCATATTCTGTGCGATGGGTACTTCACTGTAGTGACCGAAAATAACTTCCACTATC
This sequence comes from Sinocyclocheilus anshuiensis, assembly GCF_001515605.1. NCBI lineage: Eukaryota > Metazoa > Chordata > Actinopteri > Cypriniformes > Cyprinidae > Sinocyclocheilus > Sinocyclocheilus anshuiensis. The sequence continues at coordinate 196,095 of NW_015549629.1, read as the reverse complement.
CATTATGAGGCATTATTTGCGTCTTAAATCTGATTTCCCAGAGATTTTTACCTGTATTACTTTTTTTAACCTTATTAGATGTGCACATCACCTTTTTTGTCAAATTCTTACATTTAAGCAGTAAATTCAGATCAAAGGAAATCAGTATCAACAAAATCCATCTTGGCACTGCAGAAGTGGCACAGAAGCTGCGTCTGAAATGGCATTTAGATGTATTTTCACAGACTGCTCAGAGTTGGCTTGAATGCAATTTACAAATACTGTGACTCTTGTGAGATTTATTATTATTTTTTTTTTTTTAATGAATAAATACATTTTTGAATAAATAAAATTGTTTTTAAATTAATTATTGTTTTTAATAAGTATTTGATTTTTCTATTTATTTATTTTTATTTTTAGATGGAAAGGTACTTTAAATTAATCTAAAACATCCAGTAGGTGGCGGCAAGTCACTGTCAATGATTTGAGTCACTCATTTGAATGATTTGTCCAAACGAATGATTCATTGGGCTATTGAATCATTCATTAAATTGATTCGTTCAAAACTCTGATTCATTCAGCAATGAAGAACCGCGTGGTGTTGCTCAAAGATGCAAAACGGGTCTGCTGTGGTTTCTTTTGAAACTTTTCATTGATAAAATAAACCAGAAACAGAAAATGTGTACAATATTGTGTCTAAAATCAAATATTTTGTCTTCATATTTTATTATATCAATATGACAATTGCAATCATACTGATTTGAAGTATGTGTGAGTACCATAGTTACAGCGGCATGCGAAAGTTTGGGCACCCCTGGTCAAAATTTCTGTTAATGTGAACAGTTAAACAAGTGGAAGATGATCTCCAAAAGGCATAAAGTTACAGATGACACATTCCCTTTATATTTTAAACAAAATATATTTTTTATTTTCATCTTTTACATTTTCAAAATAACAGAAAAGAAAAAGGGCCCGCAGCAAAAGTTTGGGCCCCCTGCATAGTTAGTACCTAGTAGCACCCCATCCTCTTTTCAACTTTTCAACAGAATTTGTTGTAATCCATTGTTCCCTCTACCCGTGAAATGTTCCTCATGCCATTGACTGCAATACAACCCCAAAGCATGATTGATCCACCCCCATGCTTAACAGCTGGATTGGTGTTCTTTTCATGAAATTCTGTGCCCTTTGTTCTCCAAACATACCTTTGCTCATTGTGGCCAAAGAGTTCTATTTTAACCTGATCGGTCCACAAGACTTTTTTCAAAATGCATCAGGCTTGTTTAAATGTTCTTTTGCAAAATTCAGATGTTGAATTTTCTGGTAAGAAGGACATGGCTGCTGATTGTTGGGGGAAGGTTAGAGGAGTCTGGGTATTTATAAAGCTTTGAAATTTGCATCACCTGACCTTTCCAAACGATGACTGTGAACAAGCCATGACCCTAACAGGCTAATTAAGGTCTGCTACCTTGGTCAAAGTTATCTGAGAGCTCAAGTCTCCTGGGGTTCCCATTCTTTTGCAGGGTGCTGCTTTCCCCTTGTTCACTCTAAAATTGTAGGAAACAAAAACAATACACTGATATTGCTTAAAGGGTTAGTTCACCCCAAAATGAAAATTCTGTCATTAATTACTCACCCTCATGTTGTTCCAAACCTGTAAGACCTTCGTTCATCTTCGGAACACAAATTAAGATATTTTTAATCTGCGTAATCAGCCTTGGTTACGTTCGTGGGGAAAGCGCTCGCATGAACGTAATCTGCGTAATCAGCCTTGTTTACGTTCGGGGGGAAAGCGCTCGCATGAACGTAATCTGCGTAATCAGCCTTGTTTACGTTCGGGGGGAAAGCGCTCGCATGAACGTAATCTGCGTAATCAGCCTTGTTTACGTTCGGGGGGAAAGCGCTCGCATGAACGTTTGTTACGGTTGGGGGGAAAGCGCGCGCATGAACGTAATCTGCGTTATCAGCCTTGTTTACGTTCGGGGGGAAAGCGCTCGCATGAACGTAATCTGCGTAATCAGCCTTGTTTACGTTCGGGGGGAAAGCGCGTGCATGAACGTAATCTGCGTAATCAGCCTTGTTTACGTTCGGGATAACTTCATCGAGAGCTCCTTCTGGAACTTCGATTCTCTGTTCCAGCCCCAGCAGCACCCAGCTAGAGACCAGCATGACACCTTCTTCATCTCGGGTGAGGAATATCCACCTCTGTGCTTTCACTCATTCTGCAGGAGTTTGGACAACATACATTCAAAGCATATTTTTCAAATAATATTTTGTGTATTTCCTGCGGCTCTCTAGGACCGAACTTGCCTACCCCTGGTATAGAATAACTAATAAAAGACAAATTATTAAAAAAATAGGTGGTAATGCAATAACCTAATTTTAGAAGCAAAACTATTCGATTAAGTAGTGAAAGCATTAATATTGAAGTCGACATGAAAAGGAAATTAGTAGTTTTTTTCTTTCCCATTGTGGTGTATATCCGAGTGAAACGGCTTCTTTAAAGAACTGCATGAAAATTTGAAAAATTGTCATTTTTATCAGATTTATTTGCCTTTTTTTTTTTTTCTTTTTCCTCTGGTAGTCTGTAAGGCTCTGTGAAATGACAGAAATAATTTGCAGAAGCGATATAAAACTTTAACACATTCAACAAAGAATTTCTTCATAGCCTTGCAGTTATAGACAATCAGTCAACATTTAAATAATCAAAATATTTTCTGATTCAAATCAAAGTTTGTAATGTTTTGTTTCACCTTGTAGCTGATTGGTTGTTTCTTGGTTTCTAACTCTTAAAAAAAAAATTCCCTATTGGACAAAATTAATGGAAAAAAATATTGGTGTGCTCATGTCCTCCTTGGAAGTTCCTGTTTATGAGTTTGGAAGTCGTAATTAGTTATGACCTCAGATGAGTTCAAGTCATTTTGTAGGATGAGTAAGATGGCTATGTACCAAGAGCAAGATTTTTAAACTCAACTTTTACAAAATAATGAATAAAGAGTATGCATTAAGTTTTTGCTTTTTTTTTTTTTTGATTGTTTAGTTCATGAAAGCACTGTAAATTGAGTTGCTATATATTCGTAATTGTTTGATATAATCATATTTTGTATACGCAACTTAGCTAGTTTTACTGTAAATGGAAAAAAAAACATTTTAATACATACAGCCACTGCATCCATTGCGTCATGTTTTCTCACAGACACACTGCCAACTCGGAAACTCAGGGCTTAAAGAAAGTTCAATGTTTCCCACTCCTAATTAAGGCTTTGTGGTGGCATAAATGTGCGTTGAACTCGTAAATATTATTTTTTTGTCAGCACTTGAATGCACCAATACTTTCCAGTACTTACAAAGGCTGCTGAAAAAGCTTTTCTGTGCACTCTTTAGGCGGAAAGCTAACTGTCTGAACCAGTTTAGCATCATAAATCGTCCATCTCGCTCAATCTCTCTCAGGTCTGAAGAAGTGGGTGGAGGTGGGTAATTCTGGGGTCTTCAGGCCTGAAATGCTGCTGCCCATGGGATTGCCCAAGGGGGTGTCAGTCATCGCCTGGGGTCTGTCCTTGGAAAGGTACATTGACATGCACATATAAAATAGCTTTGTTGCATACAAAATCTCAGAGTTGGTTGATTGCTTCTCTTTTATTTTCACCCATCTTCAGACCCACCATGATCAAATATGGAATCAACAACATCCGAGAGCTCGTGGGCCACAAAGTGAACCTCCAGATGGTGTACGACAGCCCAATATGTCGACTGGACTCTTAAATGACCATCATACAGCTCAGCATATGGATTCATTTGTACTCGTGACAAATCAACTGCATTTTTATTGTTTATTTAAGCCATAACACACCCTGAACTACACTTTGCTGCTCAGCATTACTTACGAGGGCCATGTTGAACAGGCTGACGTCAAAGCAGAGGAAAAGAGTCACGTCTTTACATTGACCTTATTACATCACCACCTGATATAGAAATCCCTATTGGCCTCCACTCAAAGCTCCACTTCTGCTTTTATGTAGGTTAATTCTTTGGTTTCTGTTCCACACACACAGACACACACATATATATATGTGTATATACACATATATTAGCATCATTTTAATTGATTTATTGTCATTTTCCACTGCCCTTTTCCATGACAGCTCTGTAAAAGAACAGCCACCCAGTTTGTTCTCATAACCCAGAATGCAATGGAAACTATTAAAGTCCTCTTACTGTAGAAATATTAAACTAAAAATGTTTCAAATCTCCAGTATGACTTACTTAATGGTTGTTTATTATGAAACCACAGTTCTTTTACTGTAAGTGCATGCAGCTAAACCAGGGTCCTTTGCTGGACATTTTCCATGGCTGCATTATCATATTCCAGTACATTTATAAACATTTTGTGTTAGAGTTACAATTTTCTTTTTCAAATTAGAATTTCTTAAAATGTACTCCATATGTGTATATATTCAGGGCTTAAAGTTCTCCGGCACTGTGCCGGATCTCCGGCGTGCAGCGTTTGGCTGCGGAAAAAAATAGTCCCACATTTTAAAAAAAATCTTGTTGATTGATATCACTTTTGAGTCCACGAGTTTGCCTACCAATGGTATGAGAGGACCACAGCTTTCACTCTCAACCAAACTAACATTACTACTGCAGAGTCACAGCCCTGATGAATGGAGAAGCGCGACACATTGAAAAAGCTGCGAGGCACGATGTTCAAAGATGTCCATCTAGCGCATATTTACATAGAATAACTAATTAAAAAGCAGCGGAGCTTTGTAAACAGCTCAGAGTCATCATGTGACCTCCATAAAACATGTAATCATGTCATCTCCATAAAACGATATGATTTCCAGAACAAATTTACCGGGATTTTTGAAAAGGTCCTGTTCACCCATGATCTATTAATGGTCACTTACCGGTAATTTACCAGTACTGTATGTGTGAAAGCTAAGTGTATTGTCACACCCCTAGTGTCGATAAGCAGTGATAAAGCTCATAATTTTCCAAGTGTATGATACAGCTTTCATTCTTCAGGTCAACCATATATTCATGAAAAAAAAAAAATCAGTTTGAATAAAGAAAGCAATAACTTTGCCATAGTATCCTTTCAAATGTTAAAGTTGCCACAGTCATTGCATGCTTTGCATGTGCTGCCCCGCCCCCGGAAAAAAAATGCAGGCTCTGGATTTTTTTTCGCTTTAACCCGATATTATATATATATATATATATATATAATTAGTTTAGTTGTAATTTTTACAGTGTACACTCATCTTCATTGTGCGTGTGTACTGTAGTAAATGCAGAGCTTGAGAGGTCTGGATAAGGGTCTTGAGTGATTTGTGTAAATCCAGTGAAGAGGGCTAAGCTTTCTTCAGGCAGAGTAAATCTCCCTCTTGGTTAAATGGGACAATCCGTTTGATCTCATTGTTTCTATGTTTGAACACAGGGGGCGATGTGCAGCTTCTTAACCAGCTTTTTTACTGCCACAAGTAATTTTTAGCCCATGCTGAAAGCAAAAATGCATGGGATGTTTAATGTGTCGCTATGGGGAGCAGGGACCAATGAGATTTCACTGTGTCCTGTGGGCGGGGCTACACAATGCAATGTGACATGTGGTTCACAAACATTTTGATTCGAAGCCCCCCACTGTCACATTATTTAAAGACTCCAAAGATATTCTTCCAAACAAAACAGATCGTTTTCAAAACTTTTTTTTTTATTAGCTTTGTTGATCTATTAAATAAATTAACCACAATTAACTGTGTGATTCTAGAACCTTCAAGAATGGTATGTTCGTTTGTAAGTTTTTTAAAGGAAAAGAAATATAACAAAAAAATTATGATTTCATGTCTCGATTTGATATGTTTTGGCATTCAAATTAAATTAGATTATTTTAATAACATTTATTTTAATTAATTTAAATGAGGCCCCCTGGTTGAGAACCACTGTACTCAAGTCAAACTGGACTGATGTTTCTGCCATCAATCGACATCTTTTTTTCTCTCCTTTAGATGTTCTTTGTCTTTTCTAAGTAATATTATTTCCTGGCGGCATTGATTCTGTTTTCGCTGAAACTGACGTAAATGTTAAGCAGTATGTTTGTATCTAGTGGACACATTTGTACATTGTAGTCAAGTTCCATGAACAAACTAAATAAGATTAGTGGCACTAATTCAATTTCTTTCAGCAAAACTCATGGTTGGAAACGAGTTAAAGATGCTTCCGTCATCTTTTCGTGTCTCGGCATCTACAACTTAAAAATCACGTAAATGCACACTAGCACTCAAATTTTGGGGTCAAATTTGTTTATGTTTTTGAAAGAAGTCTCTGCATTTATTTGATCACAAATACAGTAAAATCAGTAATATTGTTAAATATTATCTAAAATAACTTTAATACTTGCATATATTTTAAAATATAATTGATTTTTGTGATCAAAGCTAAATTTTCATTCATCATTACTCCAGTCTTCAGTGTTACATGATTCTTAAGAAATCATTCTAATTTGCTGCTCAAGAAACATGTCTTATTATTATCAATGTTTAAAACAGTTTTTTTGTAATGAATTGGACATTCATATTTGATCAGGCTTTGTAATCTCTTCATTCCCCAGCATCTTGTGTTGTTGGCACACATAAGATTACATAAAAGCACATGTAGAGAGGATGTGAGTTGGATTGTCAGGCTCTGAATCTAGGACAGAAGCATGTTGATGAAGTTTATACAATTTTAGATGATTTGAACACAATCCTGTTTTGAGAGGGCCGTCAGCAGCAAATGGTAAATCTGCTGGCCCGCCAATTGCCCTTTGGGGTCGAGGGAATCCTCTGTGACAGTGAAGGATTACATCTTGTTAACTTGCTTAAATGTAACATCTTAAGTGGCCGAGTCAAAGTAATCCCGTCTGAGAACAGCCCTGTGTTAGCCGCTGCTTCAATTATTACCTGTATGGATGTCTCATTTTAACATCAGAAACTCACTGTTATACGAAAGACGGTAGTATTTGCATTTTTTGCAGTATTTATGTTTTCACTCTTATTCATGGAGATACTATACACTTGTTTTATACATAGTTATTGAACTTACTTTTCCAAGTACAATTAAGGGTTAGCGGAGTTCTTTATTTACAGCATTTGTAACAGCATTAGCTAATGCTTGTCAACCAATATGGACTGTAAAAAAACAAGTCGGCTCTCTTTAGCAAAATATTGCATTATTAGTAAATGGGGACGTTCACACAGCACACGTTCTTGTGTTCCACTACAGGTACATTCATAATGTGACAAAAAAAAATGGGATATTTGGTGAAAATATCCATATCATAGTGCAAGTTTGCTAAAACAAAGTCTAAATTGTTAACTAATTGGCTATCGATATATATTTCTCTACTGCAATGTAAGTCGCTTTGGATAAAAGTTTCTGATAAATGCATACATTTAAAGCAGGGGTGTTAATTAAACACACCTGAACCAGCTAATCAAGCTTTAGAGACTAGAAACTTCCAGGTAACTGTGTAAGAGCTGATTGAACGTTGGCCCTGGTTGTTTTACAGGGTAAGTTCACCTATTTTCAACCAGCTTTGCATTATTATCATGTCAGTAATATAAGTAAATAAACAATGTGTATTATTTTTCTGTTATCTGCACCTTTATTGGCAGCAAAATTCCTGCAGATGATTTGTGAAAACCACAAATCATATTTTGCATGGATAGTCTGATTGAATCCAGTGCATTATTGTTTACATTTTCATACACAGCCCTTTTTCTGTAGTAACGTAGCACAGATTTTCAAAAAAATAAAAAATGTTTTGCATTACCATTTTAAAACATTTCTAAATCAGAACAGGTTTATGTGCTGTTGAATAACATGCCCTGATTTTGTGCACAAAAAGTCCAGGAATATGTAATGAATTTGACTTTAAAAGTTTTTCATTTTCAACATTGTTATTAGTTACTATTTTAAAAACAGGATGCTCATAACGTAAGGTGCCGAAAAAACAACAAGATGTCATGCCAATGCCAAAAACCCAACATTTAAAATGGTTGAAACAATGCAAGAATGTGTCCTGTGTGAACAACCCCATTTGGTCTCCAAAATGCAAATTAACAAAAATATTGAAAGATTTTAGTGCATTTTTACTATGGTGAATCCAAAGATTCAATGTGAGCTTGACATCTAGATCCAGCATTCAAATTCGGATGAATCAAACATTATATCAATCATCCAACAAGCTTCTCGACCCTTTCAAGGGCATTTGCTGAGTTTATGTTGCTTTGGGCCTCGTCCAAATATCCCTTTTTATCCTTCGCCCCGCTCATCTCTGATTTCCAAGAGACTGGCTCCCGTAAAGAGACGCTCCTTTGAGACTATCCGACACCGAGGAGGAAGTTTGAGTTTATTCGCGCTGGCATGGAAAGTCTAGATGTGAGTTGTTATGTCATTAATACCAACTGAACATATAATGCAGAGTCATTCTGAGCTCAAGTTCTGTTAAATTAATCCTCCTTTTGGGGATGAGTTGAAATGATGTTCAACAGTGCTCATAACAGAGCTTCCATAAATCGTCTTACACAACAGGAAAAGGTAATATGACTCAAGCAGTTCATCATACAGTATATATTTCCAAGTGACCTTTCAGAGTCCAAAAACTTTGGAAAAGAAAAATAAAACGAGGCTTCCAATGAAGTTCTAGTGATGCCATGGTTATAGGTTTGATTCCCAGGGAATGCGAATGGTTAAACGTGTGTGTATGTATATATATATATATATATATATATATATATGCAGTGGAAGTCACTTTGGATAAAACCGTGTTGTCATGTTATCAGATTCATAATATCAGTTAGCACAGTATAATCTGTTTTGAAAAGTCACGTCTGCATCACGAGAACATGCACAAAGTCTTTTTCTGGTGCACGACTCTTGTCCATGTATGTTTTCTTTGGTCTTGGCCCATCATACACTGTCAGTAAAGAATCATATAAGGTGGCCAAGCTTCACCTTCTTACCTTCTGTCTTTTCTTAGACGTCCCGTGGGATAGTAGATGTCGGCCCAGGACTGTTGGGCACTGAGGGGCTGTTATTGGAGCTGGATGTGGGGAAGAAGGAGGGGATGTAGGGGATGGTGGCCAGCAGCAGAGGGCTCATCTGGGGCTGTCGTCCGACGGTAAGGGGATCACCACATCGTCCTGGTCCCACACGTGGAAGGCGTTGGTATGGGACAGAGACAGAGCTGCGGGCAGACGGGTGGGTCTGATGCTCGATATGTTGTCTTTTTCTGCATCGTCATCGTTAGGGCCAAGTACATAGTCTATAATGAGAGATAAGGAAATTAAATTGAAGTGCTATTTTATGGTAAATAAAGACTTTCATCAGGGGTGTAAAATACTGAGAACCTATACTTGAGTTGACATACAGTACTGTGTTCATTTAACTCTATTAAAAGTTGAAATATTCAGCCAAAAACATTCTTGACATTACAGCAAACTTTTTTTTCTGTAGCTTTAGAGGTTTTCTTATTAAAGTACAGTTGAAACACAAATTGTTTATTCACATAATTTTTTCTATGACCTAACCAAGAAGATCTAAGACAAAACTGATTTATGCTGAAACCAGTATCCTGTTAAACCTGTTATCCTGACATTTTTAGATGTTTCTTCACAACCAAATGACCAGTTGTAGCCATTGACTTTACACTTTAGTGGAAGTTACACTACCTTTTTCCACTACCAAGAAATTAATACCTTTATTTAGCAAGGACGCATTCAATTGATCAAAAGTGACACCATATACGTTTATAATGTTACAACAGATTTCTATTTCAAATAAAAAATGTTGTTTTTTAAATTTTGTATTCATAAAATAATCCTTAAAATGATTAACTGATTTCAACATTCATGGTAAGAAATGTATCTTGAGCAGCAAATCAGCATATTAGAATGATTTCTGAAGGATCCTGTGACACTGAAGACTGGAGTAATGATGCTGAACATTCAGCTTTGATCACATTTGAAAAAATGTATTCAAATACATTCATTAAAATTATATATATGATCAAATTAAACAATATTACTATTCTGCTTAATTTTTGAACAGATAACTTTCATGAGACTTAAGAGACAAAAAACATTAAAAAGTCTTACCGTTACCAAAATTTTGCAAATGCTATGCAACCATACATGGTAAAGATTTCTCCCTTAAATGTACTATGGCAGTCCCATAGTGCAGAAGGGTAATACCATAGCACTTTAGACTACCATGGTATTTTCCCAAGCTTTACCGTTGTACAAAATAAACTGGAACAGCTAACAGGTTAACCACAAGTTTCTGTGAGTTTTTGAGATATCTTACCTACTATATCATTTGCGAGGTCTTTGATCAGATGTCCCACTACGGCATAGGCGACCGCGACAATCACCAGCGCGGCCATTAACAGGTACAAAACCCCCTTTGGCAAGGGAATGAGGTCGCGGGTCACTGGCTTGTAGTCTTTGAACATCGGGTCCTCGTTCGGAAAGGAGTATTGAAAAGCATGTCCAGTCTTATCCGTAAAGTTCGAACTTGTTACGTTGAGAGAATTCATTACCAGCCTTTATTTCGTCCAAAAATAGCGATTGTGTTTGACGTCTCTTTCACGAACTTGTCGCCGTTGAAAGTTGCTTTGATTTCTGATTAAAAACTCCTCGCTTTATAATAATATTGAAAAGTGAGATAATTTGAACATATTTTCAAAAAAATAGTGCATATATATTGTTCTGTTTATTCCTGAAGAGTTTAATTTAAACATTAAAACTTGTGTCCTCACCTTCATCGTTGAAGTTGCGTTTCAGTTAATCAGTTTATTCTTCAATGCCTGTATATTTTCGTTTTTGAGAGTGTACAGAGCCTGTACTTCGTCTTCATACAAGTCCAACAAGAGTCACAGAAGCGTGTTGCGCATGCGCGTCTGTGCGCTGTCCGTGGTGCTAAAGCCTTTCACTGTCGGCGCGACTCTCGGTTAACGTTATCAATCAGCCCGGAGTACATTTCCAAGACCGCCCATTTTCCGCCCGGTTTGAATCACTGGACAGAGGTAGATGGTTTCCTTTCACCCCGCCTCCAAGAAGTTGATAATGCCGCCGTTGGCCGCGTCCCAAGTCCTTTAATTCGCTTAATTAAATCGGGGATTCCGCGAACATGGTGATCCCTCCGAAAAGACCTGTTTTCTCATTGACACCTGTTAATTCCAGTTTATCAGACTAATCTTGGCTTTGTTTTGGGCGAAAATAAATCAATGTGCGTGACATGATCAGTCCAGTCCGACATGTCATGAAACAATTATTATATATTAAAATATTTTTTATTTAGTTCATGAATATCTATAAAAAGTGATGAATAGTAAGTAGTACGTTGCTTTGGCCAAGTTCCGTTGCTATGGTTACCACTTCAGGCGAACCCGACTTCTGTTTACTAGCGATTTATTTAGCAGATGAAAATACTCAATTTGACTACTAACCAGTTTTATTTTGGGGGAAATCTCCAACTTTACTGTTTGTAAAGACCCAGTAGAGTAAGTAAGACACACCGAACCTTTTTTTTTTTTTCAAACATAAAGCATGACTTTCATACTGAAGCTTAAATGGCATTTCATATTGATAGAGCAACGCTTGTATGACATTAGTGGTAGGCTACTATTATTGTTCTGCAGATTTACAGGATGATAGTCAGTTGATAAAGGACATAAATTAACCTGAAAACTTGGCATGAATATTTACAATACATATTTGAAGCAAACAATTTTTATTTTTTTTACTGTTAACAAAAACGCATTTCAGAGTTTTGCTCTTCATGTAAACTTTTAGTTGGACCTTTATTTGGATGCTTGTTAGGCTTGTGGAGTTTTTGGTTGTAAAAAGTCTGGACTAAAAAGACAATGAAGATTAGAGACTGTTCTTTTTGTTTGTGTCACGCTTAATTAAGAGCGTTTAAAGCACTCTTTTTATGTTGAGTATTTTTCGAATCGCATTGCCACTGAGTAACATGAAAGTAAAGTGTGCCCTCTTTTAGACTAAATTCAGGATGAGGGCGCATCGGAAAACTCTTTCAAAAGATGAAAGTTCTGTCAGGATATTGTCAAATTAATTTTAAGCTACAGCTAAGCAGTATTCCTCTTACATAACCATTTGAGCTTGTGCAGGATTTGTTGATTTCGTAATGGCCCTCTTCAAAATCAGCATTGCTTGACAGAAGACCATGAGCCGCCCGTGTTAGTTGTTGTGTTGGACTACATGAAAGGCTTTTTATTTCCTCTGTGTATTTCCTTTTGACCCCTGCAATAAGAATCATAAAAATAATTGTGCAAGAGTGCTTATGGGAGATAAACTCGGAACGAGAACGAGGTGTGGCGGTGGGGACCCGGGAGAGAGGGGTTACATACATATATATTGATACATTATGTTTTAATGGCTCATATGGGAATATGGAGCTCATACTTAAGGAGAAAACCCCTCAATTTTATTCAGAGGCCCAAACTGAGCAAAAATATGCAATTTAGTGCAGTTGCTGATATTTTTATGGGCAAATATAAATATCAATCTCAGGAAAGAAAAATCTCAAGGCCAGTAATATATACAGCTCTCATAGATCAAGCAACAAAATATGTTATTGCATGCACTGCAAGTTTTTTTACATTTTTTTTTTATGTGGACTTATTGTATGTGACAATGTGTGTGGTGGTTCTTGACATTGGGGCAAGTTGTCACATTTCACTTGGGAAGGTTTGAGCAAATTTCTATATACTTATAATTTCTCATTTTTATTTGTGAATGCATTTAACACATATCTTGAAGTTTTGTCTACAGTCCTGGGACAGCTAGCCCCAGACTCTCCTCTGTTTTCTTCTCAGGAATTGTGCCTGTTTTGAGGTGAACAAAACCTGAGCATTCATGGTATTTAGTGCTGATGAATATGATCTTTCTGTGATAATGTGTCAGCACATGGGTTTATATCAGATACTGCCTCTCTAATCATCAGTAGATTGACATCATGCTTTCACAACATCCTATTCTCTTCTCTGTTTCCCTCACTGTTTTTTATTTTTGGATGAGCTTTTAAATGAAATCTGGCACCTGGTTTGACTTTGAACATTTGTCCACCTATTTTTTTTGCGTCCCTGCTAGAAGTCAGTGTCCTGGAAATTATGTGATAATACGCTCATATAACAACCAAAACATGAGATGAAATAACAATAAACGTGAAAAGTTAACATGAAATAGCAATAAACAATACTTCTAAAGCATTTATTAATTTCTACAATATTAAAATCAAAAGCTGTATCTGTTAACATTAGTTAAAGCACTCAACTAACATGAACAAACAATGAACAATTGTATTTTTATTAACTAACATTAAAAATATTGTTTTTTCAAAACTGAAAATTTGCTGAAAATTGACTCACCCTCAAGCCATCCAAGATGTATATGAGTTTGTTTCTTCAGTGATTGACCCTCTGCACTCTGACACTCATTCATCTCATTATTACAGTCCATTATGTTCTGAGCCAGCGAGGCCAGGCCTGAATGTGTTTCCATTTACGGATTAATGGTTGCTCCTCAAATGCTGACCTGAGACTGGTGCAAATTATGAGGGCAGGTCTCCCTATAAAACTCGCTGTTATTGGATTGCAAACTGATGGAGGATTTTAAGAAACTCTGTTGGTTTTATAACACAACACTCACAAAAATACCGTGTATTATTGGACACATAGATTGTGCATACACACATAGATTAGGTTTTTATCTTCTTCTTTTTTTTTAATCCTCTAAATAAATAATTATTTAAAAAAAAAAAAACAAGTTATTCTGTAAAATCTAGATATGAAAAAAAAATATTTGTGGTAAAAATGGTATAATTAGCTGTTGTTTTCGTATAGAATCACACGCGCTTGCACGTCACGTGCATCACTGCGCGCTGTAGGTTTGCGTAAACTGTAAACAACTCCGATAAAAGTGAACAAAATTGCCACTCATTTGTTCCTTTGTTACTATTACGGTTTAGAAGAACCCCAGAGACACATTACTTGACGGTGACACGTTAAAGAGAGTAAGTTTACGTAATTCAGATTTGCTAAGCAACGAGCTAGTTACAATATAAGAATTTAACATGCTAATATGAACGCGAAGCGTAAAACTTTGACTTATATTATTTGTCGTGAAATTCTGCATTATTTAGGTACCATATGAATTACATGTACGATAATAGTATCATTGTATTCTTTGACGTACTTTGGAGCTCAAAGTATAATCATGAAATCACCGCATTATGTTAAAATGACTGTAACGTTAGGTTTTGAATGATGACGCAGGTTAATTATCATGGTAACGTATACATGTACTTGTATCTGTCATGTTAATGTTTAAATAAGTCATATATTATGTTTTTCAGGCTATGGCACAGCACTTCTTTGGAAATTCAGGCTCTATGGCCTTGCAGTCAACTCCCAAAGCTGGTCATCACCTCTCATCAGCAAAGGTACATATGATTTTACACTAAAATTGTCAAATATCTGATAATGGTCTAGTATTGCTGCTAAAGTGAATTTCCTTTCGATTCAGGTGCCAGATGATGGTTTTAACTCAACAGGTGAAACTCTGTCATTTGTTAGTCTGGATGACAACAATGAGCAACAAAGGTGAGCCAGTAACAGAAAACTTGTTCTTGCTTGTTTGCTATTGTTAATTATGTTTACAGACATTTTACCCATTTTTTCACCCTGTAACAGTGAGGACTCGGGTATCGGAGTTTCAAAAACCTCGACTAGAAGTTCGCCGGGCAACAGTACTATGGAAGAAGCTGCCGTGTTGACTCCCACAAGTTCACGAATAGATGAGATTGGAAAGAAAGCACAGGATCTTATTGAGAGAATAAATGAGAGGCGAGCCATGGACCAACATGCGATGAACAGCTTTGAGGATAAACTCATTAAAAAGGTACTCAACACTACAACAGATGCAAAAAAAAAAAGGGTAAAGATATAAGAAATATTAGTACTTGACTGATATTGTGTTTTTAAGAAGTCAGTGCCTTCAGGAATAATACCAACATATGAAGAGTTCATTTGCAAAAACAGATAACAACGTTTTTTTTTTATTTTCAAAAATCATGTTTTTTCATTGTGCATTCCAGTTAATCTCAATCAAACTGCAGTTGGGTTATTTTGATTAGGTAAAAAATGACAAAAAAAAATACTAGATAACTAACACAATAAAAACATGATAACATAATACAAACATGATTTTTGAAAATAAAAAAAAGTTTATTTTTCTTTTTCTTCAGTTATCTGTTTTTGCAAATAAACTCTTCATATATAAATACAATAGATATATCAGAATATCTGTGCATCATAAAATATATATTTAAAAAGATGATAAAAATGAAATTAATTTAGCAACATTTTAATTTCATTCTATGTATGCACATTTTCATTTCATGCTCCTATGTATTTTATATATGTATTACATGAACAGTATATATTTATATTCATGATACATTTTACACTATAAAATATTTTTAAACAGGATTTGGCATTTAGTTAAGCCAAACAGGTACATGTGGATTTTCTCAAAATATTAGCCAATTTTGACCTCTAATCATTATTATTAACAGTAATATTACTACTGTTTTCTGATCATTTTTATTACTATTTAAAAAAAAAGAATAAAAATTCTTTATTTCTTTATTTTATTATTATTTTCAAATTTTATTTTTTCTATGGAATCTGATGTATGCCTGAAGATTTATTATGGTATGAATATTTTTTGAACAAGTTCTATACACATTTCTAAGGTCTCAAACCTTTGAGTGGTCTTGGGGTTAACAAATATTTAGAGGAAACTTCTGAAGGAACTTAACATCCAAATGGTTTCCATGGGAGCTAAGAACATATTCTTTGTTTTTGTTGCATATATGCATAGAAAGTCAGTGATTGTTAATAATTATGTAACTTGGCTCAGCAACAACTGGCCCAAAGCATAATAATATGTGACCCTGGACCGCAAAACCAGTCTTAAGTCGCTGGGGTTCAATTTTTCGAAATTGAGATTTATACATCTTCTGAAAGCTGAATAAATAAGCTTTCCATTGATGTATGGTTTGTTAGGATAGGACAATATTTGGCCGAGATACAACTATTTGAAAATCTGGAATCTGAGGGTGCAAAAAAAACAAAATATTGAGAAAATCGCCTTTAAAGTTGTCCAAATTAAGTTCTTAGCAATGCATATCACTAATAAAAAAGTAAGTGTTAATATATTTACAGTAGGAAATTTACAAAATATCTTCATGGAACATGATTTTTACTTCATATCCTAATGATTTTTTGGCTATTGCTACAAATATACCCCAGCGACTTAAGACTGGTTTTGTGGTCCAGGGTCACAAATAGTTATAGGCCAAATATTGTCCTATCCTAACAAACCATACATCAATGAAAAGCTTATTTATTCATCTTTCAGATGATATATAAATCTCAATTTCGAAAAATTGACCCTTATGACTGGTTTTGTGGTCCAGGGTCACATATATAAAACTTTCATATATTTTTAATGCAAACACTGTACATTTACGAGAATAGTTCACCCAAATTGAACATTTGCTGAAAATGTACTTTTCCTTGGGCCATCCAAGATGTAGATGAGTTTTTCTTAATCAGAACAGATTTGGAGAAATTTAGCATTACATCACTTGTTCTCCAGTTGATCCTCAGCAGTGAATGGGTGCCGTCAGAATGAGAGTCCAAACAGCTGATAAAAACATCACAATAATCCACACCACTCCAGTCCATCAATTAATGTCTTGTGAACATCGTGTCTGATAAAGAAACAAATTCTACACCTTAGATGGCCTGAGGTGGAGCAAATTTTCAGTGAACTATTGCTTTGTGTGTCTGTGCAGGTGAGTGAGATGTGTCAGCAGGTGAAGGAGCAAATGTTTGAGTATTATGAGCAGCACAGTCAGGGCATGGAGGCCAGCATCACTGAGCTATCGGAGGTGCTGGAGAGAAGCAGTCAGCTGAGTATGGAGCTACAGGGAGCCAGTCAAACCCTAGCCACCATCAATAAAGGCCTGCAGCACAGCACAGAGCAGTAGATACACAACCAAACCAATCAAACATTAACTTAATATGAGACGGGGTACACTTATATGATTTGCGTGTTACTCATGCTATATACATACATGATAAAATAGGCTTGTTTAATTTAACTTAAAAAGGAACTGTTTAAACGTTTCAAAATGTAAACATGTTATTTTTACAATAGTATGTTAAAGAAAGTTCAAATGCACATTAATATGCTAATTTGATTTGTATTTACATGTATTTAAAGTAAAGTCAAATCAATTTTTATGGATTACATGGTTTACCTAAAGGTCTTTTACTATCATTCCTTCTAAACCCTGGCAAATGTGGTTTGGGTAACCGCATTATTTGTGTTTCAATAACTAAGGTTTGAGCTTTGTAGGATTAAGGCTTTTCCCCACAGCATTAGTTATTGAAAACTCATTTAATCTGTTGCTAATTCTCTTTATGGCTTTCTTAGTACAAATGAGCTACTCTAAATAGATACAGATAGCAAGATACAGCACCATTATCAAATTTAGGAATAGATAACAGACCCTAGAGACCCTCGGTACAATCTGGGTAATGAAAACCAGTGTGCAAACACTATAATATTTAATCTTTTATTCAACTGCAGTAAACAATTTTGTTCAACACTTCTTTGAAATCTTTCTATAATACATCAATGTACAAACAATAACATGCACTTTTCATCTCTGCGATCCTTGGTGCATTTCTTTACAAATCTGCTTAAAAAAACCTGCAGTCAAACATTCATTCAAAGTGTTGTGATCTAGTTAGAACATACAAAAATAGATCTCTGACAAAGGCAACATAAAGTACAGACATTCAAAATGACACACATTAATTCAAATACTGCTACCAGATTCAGAGAATATTGTATTGTCAATTTCAAGTCAGTTGTAATGGTAAATAATGGAAAGTTTAAAAGCATTCAGGAATTATATGGGCTATAGGTCAAAGGCAGCAGCAGTCAGTGGACATGATGTGACAGCAGCTCATCTGTCCACCGTGAAGGACTGAAGTCCAGTGATGGCTCTGCCCAGGATCAGGGCATGGATATCATGGGTACCTACAAAAGAACACAATAATCAATGTTCAGTGACATGTAGAGCTTGGGAAAAACTTATGAGACTTTAGACATTAGACACTTAATGAGACAATCAGGTTTTGATTAGTAATAGAATATAAAATAATATGAAAAATGCTCTAATGCAACTTGCAGACGTCCTCCAAAAATATCCAACTTTGCTTTGTAATCCCGATCACTTTCTTAAAAGCTCAAAGCATTACAAAGCTCCTGCCTGTGTAGTGACCAGGATCAGGTAGTTCGAAGCAGGGATTACAGATGGGTTTCCCTGTAATGCCTGAACTGATCAATTTATTCACGTCTCCTTCACTCTCTGACCTTCATAAGTGTTGACGGCTTCCAGGTTCATGACGTGACGAATGATGTGATACTCGTCTGCGATGCCGTTTCCTCCCAGCATATCTCGGGCCTGTCTAGCGATATCCAGGGCTTTACCGCAGGAGTTCCTCTTTAGCATAGATATCATCTCTGGAGCCGCTCTGTGAATGTAGTTTGGAGAGTAAAGATTATTAGCTTTAAAATGATTCATTAGGGGTTTGTTTTTATTCATTTAAAAATTTTTCCCACATTAAATCGCATTTTTAAAAATACAGATATTTCCTGGGTTTCAGTGACCCCGTGGCAGGTATTAATTGCACCAAATATTTGTCTTTCTCAGTTCCAAACTCCTGCATCCTCACAAAAAAAAAATCAAAATTTATAAATCCATTCCAAACTGCAGCAGCATAAAGATGAACCTCACTTTCTCTCATCTATCAGTCGGCCCAGTTGAATACATGACTGCAGGCCAGTGGTGATCTCGGTTAACATGTCTGCCATTTTCTTCTGGATCAGCTGGTTTCTGGCTAGAGGAACTCCAAACTGGATTCTAATGGGAAAATTACAGATTATGTTGCATGCTGAAAAACAACATCTGCAAGAACCATAAAGAATTTAACCACAAGGACAGCCAATCTTAGCAAGCAATAAACTGGAAGCAAGCAAATTTACTTACATTAACATTTATGTATTGAAATTCTTCTACACTTTTCACATTATGCAGTCACTTGTTTATGAGTATAGATGGTCATTAGATAACAGATGTGTTCTGACCTGTCCAGTGTGTACTGCCGTGCTGCATGGAAACAAAATTCTGCGGCACCCAGAGCTCCCCAAGCAATGCCATAGCGAGCATTATTCAGACACCCGAACGGACCCTGGGAAACCAGGAAGAAAATCATGAGTATATTAGCATTATGTAATGAAAGTCGATACGAAATTAAAACAATACGGGCTAATTATGACTTTTGTTAATCAGCTGATGAATCTCAAAATGGCCAGCAATTGGCCTGAGTGATATATATATCAGCCTTTTTTTATTTGTATGGGAACAGTTCAAAACATTCAGCACAAAAATATGCATTGCATGTAAAGATTAAAGCACATGCATCTAATTTGCATTTCTGGTCCCTGTAGGTGGTACTAATAAGTGCAGCTGCATGAATATTGTGCTACAGGCTTGTTTCATTTTGCTTTTTATCCATTTTAATTAGTATTTGTTGGGAAATACACAGTTACATTGCTTTTTTTAGAAGATTATATGTGTACTATGGGGGCCTAGACATGTGGATGTGGATATCAACCAAAAGAGATTTTGGAAACAATTCCTCTGCTATCAATGGCTATCCACTATTTGGATATAAAAATCATATAATTTTAAATGGTTGATTCAAACAAAAAGACAGCCACATGTTTTTTTTGCTAGTTTTATCTTTCCTTAAAATGTTCCAGTCGTCCCTCTAGCACTGAGAGTTAGTGCCCACATGGAGTTCATTGAAGATCTATACCCTTACAAAAATAGAAAAATAACTGAGCGATACAAACTAGTCTAGAATTGCATGCAAAACTGTAAAAGAGAATAACAAAACACAATAAAACTGAATATTAGAAAGGAAACTCTCGGAATACATACTGTTTATGTAATTATATATATTATATAATTATAAAAAGCAGAAAATACACTGGGTTCTGAGACTGGTTTAGGCTGGTGTAAGCTCCAAAATCCCACGGTGGTCCAGTGAGGTCTCTAAAGGAGAATGAGAGTGGTGACACTTGCTTCCCTCATGGGTCACACATGTGTCTCTTCACCCCTCCATGGACAAGCTATAATAACCTAAAAATAACCCAGCGCTGGGTTATATTTAACCCAGCATTTTTTAGAGTGTATGGTAGAGGCTCTCTCATCTCCCACTCACAACAGGTGCTGATGAGCTCTTCGCTCATCTTAAGACCAGGTACAGTCCCAGCCCATGTCTATAGCCAATCTGTGTAAGCTGATGTAGAAATCTGGAAAACGGTTGAACATCTGTTCATTGAACCCCCTATTGGAAACACAATACATAAACATATTAATGTGAGAACATTCAAGAATAAAATGTAATACACTGGGGCATTTGTCTGGGCTGAGTATATCTATAGTTTATTGACTAGAACAAGTTAGAATTAACAATCTGACCACTAGATTAACATGGAACTTGAGATACATTAATGGGAGAGAAATTTAAGCAAGGAAAGGCTTGTAATGCACTACATTAAAATGAAAACTCTGTTTTCTTTAACCTGTAACAAAAAGATTTAAACATAGAAATCATATTTTAGGTCATTTAGGATTATGATGCACTTTAAGTCTCTGAGAAACACGAATCTATACTCTCAATACAATTAATTTGCATTAGATTGACTTAAAATGATTGGTTAAAATAGACCAACTTGACATTAGTAATATTTCATTATCTTAAGACAAGAACAGAAATAAGTGAGATCTGGATCAAATTTTAGTTGTATTTTTGTATGTCTTACACATGAACCAGTTTGTTGCGGTAAGTACGCAGCAGGCCAATTAAGTCCTCCGGAAAAGTTTTGTCTATTTTTGGCCATTTACCTGAAAGCTGCAAATACAACACAAGCGTATTACACCAAGAAATGTTCAGTTAGTAAACAGTTACCAAATTGTTGTGATCATCAGGTAAGTCATTAATATTTTATGAACACAGTTTAGCAAGGAAAGCTGATATTCTGTTGTTGGATATTTCTCCCCACCTCTGATTTCCATTTACTAAACGTTTTGCCTTTTGAGTAGCTCTTTGCACATTTACAAAGCTTGAAAAACTTTTCAGAAAAGTTTTCGTTCTGGACTTGCTCAGTCTTTCCAAGTATCTCAAGAACTTTAGTTTTCCTAAAGAAAAGAGCAGACAAAGAGCACATCAAGCAAAAACACACAGCGACTTGTACAGAGCTGTTTATGTCAGAGTATGAAGGTGAGAACAGTGTGTGAAGTAATGGAGAGAAATAGAATCAAAGTCAAAATAATAAACTAAAAAGCTTTTTTCTCCTACACAGCCCCTTTTTGTCCATTTTTGTCCTTTTTATCGATGAAGGCCTTTTCGACGGCTTCTACTCCTGTTAGGCCTTTTTCAGCTTTCCAAATTTGGCAAGCTTTTGAAATATCAGTGTAGTACTGGACTTCAGGTCGATCGCCCACTTTCCTCAGCACTTCCTCTGTTCTGAGTGAACAAAGAAAGCAAGTAAATTTAGCAGCATATCTTGTGCATAAATGCATATCAAGCCCAGCATACACCATACATGCATTTTTCTTTCAGATTAGGACACAAGCACAAATTGTATAAATGCAGGGGTTAGTTGGGGAACCTCTGATTGAAGGATAAAAGTATACATAACATAATCTTTAAAGAAAAAGTACTACATTAACCATATTTATGAATTCTCATTTAACTGCACAGAACAGCATACCGTTATTAGACATAAAACACCTTTTATAACCTACATTTTTTTATTCCAGAAATAAGGGTGTTTTAGGACCTCATCAATGGCTGGGTCATTGTTGATCATCCAGTCAATGAGATCCTGGGCTACAATATCTAGCCCATCATTCTGCATGTCACAATCCTCTATGACCAGATGTTTCCCACCAGAGAGGATGTAGTACACCAACATCCCAGCAGCCTGCAAGAAATGGAGCGGACTGTGAAGAACATGCTGATCTACATTAACAATCATGCATTTGGCAGATGCATTTATCCAAAGTGACTTCAGATTCAAGGTAAACATTTGATCAGTTGTGAAGATGCTTTATTCATAAAGTCATGCTCAGTGGTTGTTGTGTTGAGATCACATGACAAGCTGAATATATATTTGTAGACTCCATGTAGAATATATAATCTTTTTCACTGGTATGACCTTAAGCCTTAATTCATATCAAATGAGTGGAAATCCTTTTTTTTTTGCTAAATATTTTTACAGTTTCAGTATGATAATCTGCTGTATATTTCACAAACCTTGATGTCAGAGCTCTTTGTATAATCATTCTCTTGGAAACCAGCTTTCTCTGCATTGGCAGTTGTTTCTCCCTCCTCCAGTTTGATGTTTCTGCCAAAGCCGATAAGTCTAACATTTTCTTCAGAATCTGTTGAGAATATAGTTTTAATTTTACATATAATATAGACAGCATAATATTATGACATTCTGAGATACGCTGTAAAAAGTTAAAATAAAAATA
This sequence comes from Sinocyclocheilus anshuiensis, assembly GCF_001515605.1. Classification (NCBI taxonomy): domain Eukaryota; kingdom Metazoa; phylum Chordata; class Actinopteri; order Cypriniformes; family Cyprinidae; genus Sinocyclocheilus; species Sinocyclocheilus anshuiensis. The sequence continues at coordinate 173,370 of NW_015549629.1, read as the reverse complement.
AAGAAAATACACTTCATACCTATGATGATATTTCTAGGGTTTATATCACCATGTATCACTCCGGCCTGGTGAAGATCTCGAAGGCCAAAGAGCATCTCCTCCACTAGTTTTTTTAAATGATTTTTTAGTTGGTTGTCATTTTGTTGTTGGTCTATTTCTGGCTGATAACGATTTTCAATTTATTCATCTAGATAGTAATCCCAAAGAATTACTGCTATATAAATATGATTTCTATCCTCTTCTAAGGATACATATTTAATGATGTTCTTGCTCTCCAGCTTAGTATTTTTTAAATGATTAAATTCATTTGTGAAGTAAACCATATTTGTTTGATTGTTACATCCACACTGAACTGCTACCAAAGTACCATCTTGCTGTCAGGGATTCATCACAGTCACTTCAGTCACCATCCAGGATAATTACCCGATCACAGTCACCTGAGTTCTGATCACCCGCACCTGCTGTCACCAATCAAGCCACACTACAAATACACACACAGCACAGTCACTCACTGTCCGGTCTACCGTTCACTCCTACGAACTTCTCTGGACTCTCTCTGCCAAATTCTCCTAGAACGAATTACCTGCTGTTCCTCCCACGATCCTCCAACGACTCCTTGGAAACTGTTCCACGATCTCCAACGTAACCGGCATCCGATCCTCACCATCAGAACTCAGATAAGCACCCTGGAACCATTCACTGTGTTGACACTCACCTGCCTTTAACACACCTATTCCAGTCATCCCCTTACCCAGTCAATAAACCATCCTGATTTGCACTTACCTGTTGTGTCTGGCCTTGCTTTGTGACACTTGCGAGAACCCAATGTATGTTTTTATTGCACCCGAAGTGCTAATGATAAAATTCTCATTTTTAATTAAGTACAAGTTTCCGATTTTATTTTTAGTCCTAAAATCTTTATTTTTTAAATTATTTAAGAGAGCCTTTGCCCTTTCTTTTATATGGCTATTTTTCATAATTATGACGTTTTTTCCAGCATTTTGCAGAAAAATTACATCTATAAAACATTCCTCATAAATTTTATGTTGGTAGTATTTTATTTTATTAGTAGTACTTTTTTTATTGGGCATTATTTTGTTACTGGTAGTCATTTTTTTATTAGTAGTCATTTTCTTATAGGGGATTATTTTGTTATTGGTAGTAATCTTTTTATTAGTAGTAATTTTCTTATAGGGCATTATTTTTTTATTGGTAGTCATCTTTTTATTAGTAGTAATTTTCTTATAGGGCATTATTTTTTTATTGGTAGTAATTTTTGTATAATTTTTAATTAAGTCTCCGATTTTATTTTTAGTTCTAAAATATATTTTTAGATTATTTAAGAGCTTCTTTGCCATTTCTTTTATTTGGATATTTTGAATCATTTTTATATTTTCTTCAGCATTTTGAAGTAAAATCAAATCGATATCACTTTCCTTTCTGCTCCAAACGTAATTCCCTATGTCCCATATATCTATTTGCATGTTAGCCTTCTCTTCAGGAACAATGTAATCTGTGAAAAAAATCAAATCAAATCTTGTCAGACTGGTTGGTTTTGGGCACCTGTCATCTGGTCAAGCTGGTTTTGGAAAACCTGTTTAAACCAACTAAAATATCATTCTTTTTTTTCAGCACGAATATGGCCAAAATAAATGCAGCTTAATTAAATAATATCCTAATTAATCTAATGAAGCACATTAAAATTACACAAAATAATATAATTAAATATGTCCGTGGTATTGTGCTATCAGCATTCAAACGGGCCAACATCACTGGGCCAATCTACAGAGCCCCGCGGTCCCTCGTTTTAGTTAAATTGTGGCCAAGAATTGTCTCCCATGACTTATTTGTTTCCTCGTTTTAGTAAATCATTGCCACATTGTACTAATTTGCTTACTCATTTTGATTTAAATTAAAATAAAGTACATCACCACCATGATTTACTAAAATGAGGGAACAAATTAATAAGTCGTGGGAATTCTTAATTTGTGTCCATGATATATTTCCCCCCTCCATACCATACCAATCGTCTCACGTACTACAGTCTAATTCTATACAATCTTATACATCATAAGCATCCAAAACAATTTACTCAAAAAAATTAGATATTATATTAAATAAAGTCATATATTCAGGAACTTACCAAAAAACTCTGCGAACACTGAAGGCTGTCAGTCAGTCAGTCAGTCAGTCAGTCAGTCAGTGAGTGATCACGGAAGGGTGTAATCAGGGTTGACAGGTTTCAGAAATATTCCCAGCCCAAAGCTGACTTAAAATCCGCCCAAAAGGAATGAAAACTAGCCCATTTTTTCTCTCATCCAATCACAGTTAACAGCTGTGGGATTCCCATAAATGGCCTTATAATAAACTTTATGGTTGTTTATTATCAGTTTTTATTTTCATTTTGGTGCAACACTGGTATAGAAATTTGGCAGTACACATACAGTGTATGTATGTGCATACTATGATGATGAAATTACATCACACTGTATATCTAAGCGTGCATAAAAATTAAAGTATACTTCAGACTTGAACCCTGTGTGATTCCCACAGGACACACTCATTGACTCCTCTTTTAATAATTTAACAATATCTTTACAGCCCTGATTTGATTAAATCTTGATTATCATGTGTTTTGAGTAGTGGTTGAATACAGTGACATCACAAAACGAAATTCAACCAAAGGTGTTTTTGTTACTACACCCACAGACTTTCTGTTGCAAACTTATTTACCTTTTCTTGTCATTAAAGTGAACATATAATCACTTTTTTTTTTAGCTTTAATCTGCGAATCTACTCAATGAACTGCAAAAGTTGGAATGAACTTATTATTAGACTAATCAAAAAATGGAGATACAGTGTCCAGGGCATGTAGTTTCAAAAAATTGTTTATTGTATGTAGGAAACACTTTGCAATTACACACACATATTAGACACAGACAGACAGACAGACAGACACACACACACACACACACACACACACAAACACACAGACAGACACACACACACGCACACACACACAAAGAACAGAAAGCTGGGTCCAGCCAGAGGACTTCATCTATGTCACAGGCAATTTTGTCCATTGCCAGGCAATGTCTGAAATTTTTTAAGGTTTTGCAGAAAGAGTAATTTATTTGACAAATTGGTTTAGGCTATTCAGAATTTGGTTAAGAGAATGGGGTTTAGTGTCTTAGCAACTGTGAAAAACTGCAAGTAATAATTCTGAGCACAGTGCTTAAATGTCGACAAGAATGATTGCTCCATAATAAGTTTGATGTCGACTGTTAAAAATGTAAATGCTTTTGGTATGTTGTGGTGTAATGTCCTCTCAGCATCTTTAATATTTCCAGCTCAAGTCTTTTGCCACTCTGTGTAAACTGATGAAAAATTCTGGGAAGAGGTCAAAAATCATCTTCTCTTCAAATACATTTCTGACATTTCTGTTAGAAACAAAAGAGGCAGAGTGAAATAACTGAAAAATAGAAGCATTACAGTCAGATAAACACACCAACACTTGACGACCTCCCTATACATATTAATGAAACTGAACTGAAATGAGTACAAGGGTCAAATAACAGAAATAGAGATGTAACAGATCTGGATGAACTTTTTTGCCTCACTCACGCAGCAGACCAAGAATGTCCTCCGGAAGCTTTTTGTTTATGTCTGTCCATATTTTTGAAAGCTGCAAATAAAAAATACAATGTTTATGGCATTTGGCTAGCACAGATCTTTTAGTGGGCTGCATTGTTAGCAGTCCCAACACACCACTGAATGAACCAATATAATGTAGAGAGCAAAAAATGAAGGCTCTTGTTTTGTGTTTATGTGAGTCTTTACAGTTTCTCACCTCTGATGGCCAATTAGAAAAGCTTTTTCCCTCTGTGACCTCCTCCGCAGTGTTGAAGAGCTTCCAAAGGTTCATTAAATCCTCACCAACTATAGTAAGGAGGTCATTTTTCCTGAAGGACAACAAATGAGCAGACAAAGCCTGGTACATGATCCACATTTCATGTAAACTGTTATGTAAAATAAAATTCATTTATTAATATATGCACTGCTGCTCAAAGTTTTGGAATAACTACGATTTTTTTATGTTTTTGAAAGATGTCTCTTCTGCTCACCAAGGCTGCATTTATTTAATATAAAATACAAAAAAAAACAGTAATACTGTGAAATATTTTTACAATGTAAAATAACTTTTCTATTGTAATGTATGTTAAAATGTAGGGTAATTTATTTCTGTGATCAAAGCTGAATTTTCAGCTGCATTACTCTAATCTTTAGTGTCACATGATCCTTCAGAAATCATTCTAACATCATGATTTGCTGCTCAAGAAACAATGTTTTAACTGTTTTAAACAATTATCAATGTTGAAAACAGTTGTGCTGCTTCATATTTTTGTGGGAAATGCGGTACATTTTTTTGATGAATAGAAAGTAAACAAAACGCTTGAAATAGAAATATTCTGTAACATTATAAATGTCTTTACTGTCACTTTTGATCAATTTAATGCATCCTTGCTGAATAAACGTATTACCTATTTTTTTTTTATCTTACTTACCCCAGACTTTTGAATAGTGTATCATGGTTTTCACAAAAATATTAAGCAGCACAACTGTTTTCAACAATGACAATAATAAATGTTTATTAATCAAAATAATCGGGATATTAAGATGATTTCTGAAGGATCATGTGACACTGAAGACTGGAGTAATGGAGTACCATATTTGATCAAATAAATGCAGCCTTCGTGAGCAAATGAGACTTCTTTGAATAACTTAGAACTTACTTCTTTTCGTTCTCGATTTTCAGTTCGCTGAAGGCCTCATTAATGGTCAGTGCTGCTGCTGGGTCTGTTCCCTCTGTGTTGGGTCTGTTCCCTTTCTCTACGTAGAGTTTGCGAAGTTTTGCTAAAGTCTCATAGTTCTGGATTTCAGGCCTGTCACGCAGCTTACTAAGGACTGCATCTTTGCTGAAGGACAGAAAAACATGCAGGCATTGAGCAGGTCAGTTCAGAAACAGAACAAGGGTGAACGTTCAGAAAGTGCACATTAAACACAGCATACACTACATGCATGTTTCTATTAAGTACATTGCGGTGATAGTTCACTGAAAAATACAATTCTGTCATCATTTACTCACCTTCATATTATTCCAAACCATTATGACTTTCTTTCTTTCAATATAGAAGATGGAAATATTGAATACTCTTGCCACACATTTTAATACATTGAAACTAAACAAGGTTTCAAATTGACAAAATAGCATCATAAAAGTGGTTCTTAATGACTGAACGGTGTGAGGATGAGTAAATAACAGAATTGTAATATTTGGGGGAACTATTCCTTTACGATTCTCAGACTCACAGCTCAAGATAGATGCCAACCTAAAGAGACCAAAATCTAGAAACAAGATCCCGGCAGTGACTCAGAGGAGAGTCCAGAGTTGTTTCTGTCAGAGTATCAGGCAAGAACAGCATCTGAAGAACTGGAAAGAAACAGAAGAAACGATTTCAAACAAGCAAGATGAAAAGAGATTGTGGGAAAAGAAATGCAGTGGAAAACCATGCATTAGATCGATCTCATAGAAGCAGGTGGTGAACATCATAATCAAGAACTGTGAAATATTCCTTCAGAAAGGTGAAACAAATACATACTAGATTAACTAACCTTCACTTCACAGTGATAAAAACAATACAAATTGCAAACGTCTTCATCCCAGAAATAAGGGTGTCGCAGGACCTCATCAATGGTCAGTCTCTCTGCCGGGTCTTTCTTGATCATCCATTTAAAGAGATCCTTTGCTACTGTATCTTGTAAATTTTCAAGAGAGTGCTGCCCTTTCTTGATGTTCTCCTCACGATCTTATGATAAAGCATTGGTGATTCAGTGGTAGAATTCTTGCCTGCTACGCGGGAGACCCGGGTCCGATTCCCGGCCAATGCAAGAACAGCCTCCTTGGGGAAGTCGTGGCCTAAGGGTTAGAGAGTCGGACTCGTAACCCTGCGAGTTCGAGTCTCTGGTCCGGCAGGAATTGTAGGTGGGGGGAGTGAATAACCAGCGCTCTCTTCCACCTTCAATACCACGACTGAGGTGCCCTTGAGCAAGGCACCGAACCCCCAACTGCTCCCCGGGCGCCGCAGCATAAATGGCTGCCCACTGCTCCGGGTGTGTGTTCACGGTGTGTGTGTGTTCACTGCTGTGTCTGTGCGCACTTAGGATGGGTTAAATGCAGAGCACTAATTCCTAGTATGGGTCACCATACTTGGCCACATGTCACATCACTTTCACTTATGCCAAAGTCAGCCAGCCTTGCATTTTTTCCTGAATCTGTTGAGAGTATGTTACAGTTTTTAAGTCACCTGTATTCTTGAATAAATACAAAGTCTAACATTACTTTGATAAATCCCTTGTAAAACTACAAAAGCAGTAAAATCTATTTTTAATACCTATCAAAACATTTGCAGGCTTTATATCGCGATGTATCACTCCAGCATGGTGAAGAACTTGAAGGCCAAGAAGAATCTCCTTCACTATTTTCCTCAAAGCGGTCTTTGTCTTGTTGTTCTTCCTGACGAAGATTTTTCATGTAATCCTCGATATCATATTCACAAAGCTGTAGTGCAAGATAATAAAAGTCTTCATCCTCTGCTAAGTCCACGTACCTGACAATGTTCTTGCTTTCTCGTTTAAATCTTTCCTGTTGGTCCTTGATTATTAATTTAATGGCCACCTCAGTGCCATCTTCCTTCAGGCCAAGATAAACCGTGCCACTTCCTCCAGAGCCAATAATGTATTTATTCCTTCTAGAAAAGTAGAGGTTCCCGACTTTCTTTCTGGAGGAATCTGTCCGGAGCTCCTCTATTTTACTTCTGTACTTTATTGAGGATGGGTTCCACCTGACGATATCATTCTCAGGTCTGTCTGTCTGTGAGGATGGCCCTGCAAAATCCATTTTAGATCAAATCTGAAAATATATATGGTTTAAATAAATTGTTTTCTTAATTTTTTCCTCTAATACCCTACCTGCAAGTTCTTGAATGACATCAAGGTTGATTTCTTGCAGTACTTTGTAAAAAGCAGATTTTACTGCAGGTCCTCCAGATTTGACAATGTCTAGAAGCTCTCTCAATTGAGTCTTTTTAGAAGTCGCCTTTGTGATCTTCGAATACACTTCCCAGGTAAGCTTTCTGTTTTCATACATCTTATCAGTGATGGGCATCACAGATGTTACTCTCTGAATGAGAGCCTCATAGTGTGTGTCCACAAACTCAGCATCTGAGTAAATATCAAATATCAATCAGGCTATCAACCATTTCTCACCTTCAGTACCTGGTAAAAAACCAACAAATCAACTAGTAAGTCATCAAGTGAATTAGATCTGTGCCAATATTATTTCAAATGTGGTGCATTGAAGTTGAAGTGAATATAAAACTTACACTGATGTTCCATTGTTTTTCTTCAGTGTAAAATTGCTAAGAAGACAAAGAAGTAATACAAAAATATTATCATGCTGCTTTATATCAATTATTGTATATTCTTAATCATTTAAATCAAAAACAAATGCAAAGTCATAGTCAAAACAGATTTTAACTGAAAGGTTGAACTAATGAACTACAAAAACAAGGGCACTTTACATGTTATAAACATCAAGTTGGAGTGAGTTGTCACACACTGTAATTTCTGTCAGCCAAAATAGTTATTTTTATTTTGTCATAATTGTTTTGCTTCCTACAATACGCTGTTTAATAGCAGGTTCCATTGTGACAACTTACCCCGAGTAGTGTGACAACATGCTCCCTATCATGTTGTCACCAAAGTCATCGTACATTCAGTAGACAGTATTTTTATTTATTTATTTAAGAATTTCGACTAGAGTTCGTGATATAAACAGGTCGACTTTACTTATTTGAAATCGAAAGGAATTACTTTGCAAAACTGACCAAGAGCGCAGTCAGTCAAGCAGGGCACAATAATCTAGCAGCTAATAAACACTCATATTTGGTGCCATAAATACAGATGCGAGTTTCACATACCTCTAGTTTATTAATAATCACGTATAACTTCTATTCGTGCAGAAATCAGGACGCTAGACAGGCGAAACATGAAGCTACGATGAGGGCGGAAGAGGAAAACAAAGCAGCCAATCAGTGACGGCACACAACAACACGAGAGCTGTAGTTTCGAAGAAATCGTCTCAGGTTACATATGTACCCATGGTTCCCTGAGTTTTCAATGTATGCTTCAGACACGGGTCACGACGAGGCGTTCCCCATAGCGACCCCTAGAGGACGCAGTTCGAAGTTCCCATGAAAGGGAACCACACCTCTACAGTTCAACAAACTCAGTTCTGCTTAGTTTTCTGAAATCGTCGTTATTACAAATGTAAGAGAGACATAACTGAGGTATGTAGTGGTAAATTAGAACAACATTTACGTTTTGTGCTTGAGCAGCCCACTGTTGCTATGGTTACTTCCTGACGCGAACATGTGAGATTTACTGATATATTTGAAATATTAACACATTTTAAATGTTAAAAAAACACTCAAGAGCCAGAAATCAGTATAAAGAGTTTTATTCAAAATTCCAGTGCAAGATAAAAAAAACTCTTGGAAACTAAAAACAAAATAAAATAAAGGCTATAAATTGTATTGTATAGTGTGCAGTATGTGATCTTCAGAAGACACTCTTTGACTGTTTTTACAAATCCTTTCACATTATACAAATAAAATTCATTTAGCATTACAGCACTGAGTCAATAAATATACAACAAGCAAGCAAGCTGAAAATATCAATATTGACTTTAGTTAAAAACATAAATTGCAATGTTATGCAGGCCTTAAAAACCACCTTCAGCAGTCTTGAGCTGAAACCAATATTGTGGAGTTTAAAAATGTTTAGGGACCTTAAAAAGCACCAATATTGAACATTAAGTGTAAAGCAATTGAGGTAGCAAAAGACTGAAAAGTGAAATATGTTAAATATTTGCCTCCAAAAAAGTACATGATCAAAACTATGAAAACAAAAAGAAAGACCATGTACAGGTGTCTACATGCAATTTCTCAGCATCTTCAATATTCCCAGCCCATTTCCACAGCCAGTCTATGTAAACTGATGAGGAAATCTGGAAACTCCTCAATCATCTTCTCTTCACAGAACTCTTTTTCCCTATTAAAAGAGGTAGATCTTATAATATATAATATACAATATATAATATACGATAATAAATACAAAAATCATACATGGAACCTTCAGGAAAACTGGAGGTTTTCTTTGTTAAACTTGTATCCTGCAAAATGCTAGATTTACATATCGCCCCTTTTCTGTACTTACTGATGTCCCAGTGCATTGCGCAAATGCCGTAACAGTCCAAGCAAGTCATTGGGAAGATTTTTGCCAATTTTTGTCCATGTCTTAGGAGCCTGCAAATACAACGTTACTTACACCTGGAAATCTCAGTGCAGGAAAATACAACACTGTTTTTATAATCAATATAATTTACATTTACTGAAAATAATAATAATATATAATATTAAAAATAATATGAATCTCACATGAAGCACATAAAGACAGCACAAACCAGGTTTAGCTATGTTGCAACTGAACTTATTTAATGTAGTCTGGTTTGTATTTTCCTCTGCTTTGTGTATTTTGTTGTATATTGTGAGGGCACATCATCTGTTCATGGTGGCATTTGTCTAATTTGCTTCTAACAAGTGATTCATGAATTTGTAAGTTGCACAGACTTGGAAGAAATGGAATGTGCTTCCTCTCCCTTTAAACATTGATGAGACTGTTGTTTATTTTGCTGTACTAAATATGCACCATTATATGGTTAAGTGCATTGATTTTCTCCTTCGTCCGAACATAAGAGTCAACAACCCAGTTTGGGGTCACTGGTACTACCTAGTACCTACCAGTTAAGAATCACTAATCTAGTTTGCTGTGCGGTTAATAGTCCAAAAAACAGCCGGAGACTCACCGAGCCTTCAAAACAATCCAACCAAGGTGCGTAGACCAAAAAAGTTGACCAGAGTAAAATACTTGGAAAAAAGCTCAAAAATTCTCAAAAATTACACTCTCAAAAATTAAATTTCACAAGTGAGATGAAAGTAGTGTAAGCAATTTACTGGAAAAAAAAAACAAAACAAGGCAAACATTTCGGTCACATGTTGACCATTTTCAATGCTAAGCTAACAGTGTTGGAACTGGGAGCCATCTTGATTTTTGTTAATAGTCCGAACACAGCCTTAACTGAACCAATCAGCAATTTATCAAGGAGAGGAAAACACCTCTCTTACGTTTAGGTGAAGTAGTCATTGCTCACCTCTGTCTTCCAGTCAGAAAAGGTTTTTCCCGCCGTGTATTTCTGTACCGTGCCATAAAGCTTTTTATTGTTTTCGTAGTTCTTGTATTCCTGGACTTCCTCTTTATTACCCAGATTGTGAAGAACCTCTCTTATCCTGAAGGAAAAACAAGATTGTGAAGGCATACAGCACGTTCAGGGGTGAGTTCACATCATTTCTGCACAGATCAATTATATAATAATGATCGAATTCTTCTTTCAGAGAAAGACTGGTGCATAAATATGAGGGCTAGTCAGGGAATTTATGACAGAAAAATGTCCCTGACTTGACCTACTGTGTTAGGGAAATTTAACAATGTACTCTTACTAACAGGCAGCAAAGCAGCACGTTGTAGAGCCGTCTCAAGGAGGATCAGAACTGATGCAGACTGACAGCTCAGGATAGATGGCAAGATAATAAAAAGCCCAAAGTCTAGAAACAAGACAATGCCAGTGACTCAGTATGAAAGAGATGCGTTTTGCTAGAGAATCAGGTAAAATCAGCATCTGAAATACTGGAAATAAACACATCAAATGAGCAAGAAGTAAAAGAGTAAAAGGATGCAGTGAAAGAGTAGGCAGAAGATAAGGATAATTGTGAAAAAACACCTTACAGTTTCATGTAATTGCCACTTTCAGTGGTAAAAGCAAGAATAAGGAGCAAATGATTTCTTCCTAGGGATCAAACATTAATTATAATTTACCGTTTATCATCCCAGAAATAAGGGTGATTTAGGACCTTGTCGACGGTCGGTCTCTTATCTTGTTCTTTGTTGATCATCCATTCTATGAGATCCTTTGCTGCAATATCTTGAATCTCGCCAAGAGAATATTCCCCTTCTGAAATGTTCACCTCACAGCAGATGCCATCACCAAAAGGATGTTTCCCGTCAGAGAGGATGTAATAGGTTAACATCCCTGCTACCTGATGCAGAAACAAAGTTATCTAACAGGGAAAACTGCACAATACTAACCACTGGGCATGATTAGAGTAGGAAAAGTGTAAGTAATCACAAATAGTCATGATTTCTATGAACTAAACTGATAATAAATACTCTTTTATTTAGATGATCTCATTGTAATCACGGCTGCAGTTCATTCATGATATTTCACAAACCTGGATGTCTGAGCTCGTTTTGTATCCGCCTTTTTCTGTCTGATTTACAATCTCCGTTGCCTCCCAGCCTTGTGTACCAGCTCTGTCAGTATACACTGTGGTTTTCTCCTCCTCCAGTTTGCGACTTAAGCCGAAGTCGGCCAGCCTTGCCCTTTCTTGTTTATCTATTAGGAATAAGTTAGAGTTTTGAATATACTGAATTAAAATTCTGTTGTCATTTTAATGTGGATGGGGACCAGCTGCTGATAAACTGGTTTGGGACAACGTGATGGTGAGTAAATGATGACAGAAGCTAAATTTTTAGTCGAACGATTGCTTTAAAGGATTAGTTCAGTCAAAAATTTAAATTGGCTGAAAATGTACTCACTCTCAGGCCATCCAAGAGGTAGATGAATTAGTTTCTTTATCAGAACAGATTTGGAGAAATGTAGCATTACATCACTTGGTCAGCAATGGATCCTCTGCAGTGAATGGGTGCCGTCCAAACAGCTGATAAAAACATCACAATAATCCACATGATTACACTCAATCAATTAATGTCTTGTGACGTGAAAAGCTCCATGTTGTTTTAACTTTAAATCATCACTTCTGGACAAAATACGAGTTTATAATCCATAATAACTCTTCCCCCAGTGAAAAAGTCCATCTCCTGTTGTCCTCTCGCATTAAAACATATTTGTTTAGAACTGTTTTGGACTGTTTTTGCTTGTACACAGTATTTGATCTGTGCATATTTCTCTCCTGATTCAGAAGAGACGGTTTTTTCACTGGAGAAAGCGATATTATGGATAGAGGACTCAATGGTAAAGGAAGCAACAGTTTGAAGTTAAAACGTCTTAATGATGGATTTGTTTCTTACAGACATGCAGCTTTCACTTCACAAGGCATTAACTGATGGACTGGAGTGGTGTGGATTACTTGTGAATTATTGTGGTGTTTTTATCCGCTGTTTGGACTCTCATTCTCACTGCAGAGGATTCAACGATGATGCTAAATTTCTCCAAATCAACAGTAAAGATTATTATTCTAAAAAAACAGAATAAAAAATAAATTGATATTAATACCTATCAAAACATTTCTAGGCTTTATATCGCGATGTATCACTTCAGCACGGTGAAGAACTTGAAGGCCAAGAAGCATCTCCTTCACTATTCTCCTCAAAGTGGTCTCTTTTCTGTCCTTTTGCTCTGGCTGACGAAGATATTCCATGTAGTCCACTAGATCATATTCACAAAGCTGGTTTGCAAGATAGTAAAAATCTTTATCCGCTGCACAGGTCACATACCTGACGATATATGGGCTTTCAAGCTTTTGCAAATGACTCAGTTCATTTTCAAAGTCTTTGGTGTTCTTTGGGTTCTTGGTTATTATTTTAATGGCCACATCAATGTTATCTACACTCACGCCAATATATACTTGTGTGCCACTTCCTCCAGAGCCAATCATGTACTTCACATTTTTATAAAAGTAGAGGTTCCCTACTTTTTGTTTGTCAGTTTCTCTTAGCAGCTCCTCTATTTTTGTACTATGTCTTGTACAGGATCTGTTTCTATTCCACCTGGTGATTTGTTGGTCCTCAGTCCCCTGTTGGACAGCTTCCATCTGTACTTTTTTAGCATTTTGAGGGTGAGATTCAGTTCCCAGTACTTCTGATGAGGTCTGTGCAGATGCCCCTGCCATTCCCTGTTCAATTCCTACAAAATTATAGAAAGTATAAGAAAATATGTGAAGGTTATGCATGTTCCAAATATTTCTCGTGTTTTCACCAATGTTTCTTTAAGTTAACTGCTCTATATCTTAGTACTTTCTGACAATGAAATTATAATTATGTAACCACACAAATGAATCAAAGAATTTAGTACAAGCAGCATAAACATAGTAAGCAGAAAAATTATAAACTACAAACAAAAGTATGAACATCCGGTCAGATCTAGAATCTGTGCCAGTTGGGTTTTGCCTTGTATGTGTTGTGTGCGTCCTATTCTCTCTCTCACCTTCTCGTTTAAGATCTTCAACCAGGAAGGACTCATTAACTTTGAGCAAATTATAAAAAGCAGATTTTGCTTTGTTGGTGTTCAGAGCATTAAGTAACACTCTCATTTTAGCCATATTTGTAGAGGCTACAAAAATATTTGAGTATGTTTCCTCGTGAATTATTTTAACAGCTTTCAGTGAATCAGCAATGGGCATCACAACAGTAACCTTTTGGATGAGCTTGTTACTGTAACGGTCCACAAACTGAGCATCTGAAAAATAAATGACAGTTAAACCAGAATATTTGCCATATGCAATGTGAGTAATACTGCAGAGTGGAAATATCCATTAAAGGAGTTTAAAGGGGCAGTTCACCCAAAAATGAAAATTCTGTCATCAGTTACTGACCCTCAAGTTGTTCCAAACCTGTATGAGTTTCTTTTTACTTCTGAACACAAAAGAAGATATTTTGAAGAATGTTGGTAACCGAACAATTGCTGGTAACCATTAACTTCCATAGCAAGGAAAAAATACTATAGAAGTCAATGGCTACCGGCAACTGTTTGGTTACCCAAATTCTTCAGAATATCTTATATTGTACAGAAGAAAGAAAGGCATAATATTGGAATGCCATGAGGGTAAGAAAATTATGACAGAATTTGAATTCTGGGGTGAACTATCCCTTTAAAAATCGTGATGACTGAGCAGTTGAATTTTGACAGTATACACATGTGTTGAAAAATCCTTACTATTTCAAAACCCCTCTCACCTTGATGTTCAAGCTCTTTAACCAGGTTTGGCTGCTTAGCTTGCAACACATTGTAACAAGAAGATCTTGATTTGATGGTGCTCAGAGCTTGTAAAAGCACTGTCATTTTAGCATCTGTAGATGCTTTCAGAATTAGTGAGTGTGTTTCACAGGGAATTGTTTTATCGTTTCTTAGTGCATCAGCAATGGGCATCACAGAAGTAACCCTCTGGATGAGAACTTCACTGTGATGTTTCACAAATAGAGAATCTGAAAAAAAAAAAAACATCAATTAGGAGAGTCCTACTCATCATAGTGAGCTAATACAGAAAGTTGTATATGATCTGGTTTAGTCAGGTTAAACTTGGGTTTGGGGTGTCAGATTAAAACTTACGCAGCTGCTCCATTGTTTTTGTTCAATGTCGTTAAAAACTGCAAGTCTTATACACAGAAAATCTAATCAAAAAGATAAAAGCAATAAAGACATGATTAGAATATGCAGCAAGTCTATATACAATAAATGTAGTTACATATATCAATATTCATATAGGCTACACCTCATGAGTCAAGGCAATTAGCCTACATTATTAACAAATGATAATTATTATTAGTAACAATATTTCTAAGTATAATGTAATAATGCGTTAAACATGTATATTAATTGTGCCAGTTATCCGTTTTGATGTCTTTTTCAACTCTTTAAATTATATACTGACCACTTTCTTTGTTATTTAACAAAATTAACAACGAGATAGCATAACAAGTAAGTTACTGAAAGCGTGCATTCAATCGTGCTGCCTAAAATCAGTCAAAATTCGGACATGGTGCGTTTTTCCTCTTGTTATTTTATTACGAGGGTGGGGTAAAATGAGGTAAAAATATATATTTTAACAAAAGGGAAATTTACAAACGCCATGGTAGTTTGTGTCTATCAGCAAATAAAAAATAACTAACGTTACACCCGTAGGGCGTGTTAAGACATTCAACAGGACGTAAATTTACCTTGAACTTTTCTTCTCAACCGGATCTTTTGATTCGTTCGAACCGATTATCGCAGCGTGTGTAAAATCACAAGAGTGAGCTTTGACCAAACCGATTCGTCCTAATCAGTCTCCTCAATTGCTGTTATGCAATTTCATAACGATTTCTTTCCTGTTTTTAATATTTTTGAATAGTTACACGTAGGATACAGAACAGGATTCTACTGGTCACTTGTCAGAAAGGAGAATGCCCAGTGATTGGTTAAAAGAACTGCCAATCAAAGCACTCAGGTTTCGTCTTTCATGCCCATGGGCATGGCATGAATCAGTTTGTTGTGGGCTGAAATGCTCATGATCACTAGAGTATAGTTCACCACAGTTGGTAAATAAACGCTAAGCTGAAATGGATATGGAAGAGAAGCCAAAATACGGTAAGTTTATTCCTGGTTTACATTTGCTGGTGTTTGTTGTTAAAGTTTTTGGTTTGAGGTTTTTAAGAGAGCCCTTTCATATTTACACTTCCAAACAGAAACTGAAATTGGTTTTAATTACTTCGCCGTCGCTAAATAAACACCCAGATATCAGCTAAGGAAGATGTTTTTGGCGGCACACGCCGTGTTAAAGTGAAAGACTGTGGTGTGGTGTTATATTGTTGGTGTTTTGTTAGTAAGGCAACGCCTAAAAGCCCCGTTATTAGCTTTGTCAGTTCATATTTTGCAGTTTCTTAGTCCTAAACAAACATAAAGTCTGAACACTCTGTAAACATTGTGATTTTAATTTAGCAGCCGATCGCTTACTGTAAATTTGGTGGTTGGAAAATAAATGCTGTGCATTTGGCTTTCCATCACATTGTGTTATGGTTGAAGTGTTCATGTTATACTATTAGTGTACAGGTTTGTTTATAGATTAATATTCAGAACAATCACAGCAAAGCTGTGGCACAGGGTAAAACTACATACAGACATATGAAACTACGCAGCTGTTGTGTGCATGAATACAACTCCTTGGACACAACATGGACAGCACTGAAAGGCTCAGTTGTGGCTGTTCTAATAGTTTGCATATGGTTTCTGTCCTCGGTTTCAGTTTGAAACCAGTGCTGCTTTAACAAGAACATTATTGCTTGTGCATTAGGTTAAAAACCGGTATTTGCAACAATTGCTTTGCAAAAATTAGCGTAAAAAAGCTCTGCTTTTATTCTTGCACATCTCTTCATAAGTAGGCTATATCTTGTAACCCAAGTCATAGAGCACATAGTTAGGGGAGGCTGCTCTCACGAGTTGGAGTGCATGTAATTAAAGGGTGGAATATAGGATGGTGCTTTTTAAAGATTTAAAATAAGGCCTTAACCTCTTAATTTTGAACTTGTATGTTTTTCTGAGCTGTACTTATGTGCTATTTCTGCTGCTGAGGGCCTGAGTTTGACTGCAGCTGTTTCAAATTAGGGAAGGGATCACTTTTACATGCAGTGCAACTTCTCTAATAGTTTACAAGCACTGTTTTTCACTGGAATCTTGTTATATTGCCTAATTGCAATGATAATTGTGTAGTAGACTCATTTCTATTTGAGAAATGTTATATATTCTATTTGAGTATTTGCCTTTAGTATTAAAGGCAAATACTAGCTCAATTTGTTTTTTAGGGTTTGATATGAGTCACTGTGCTGGTGTAATTATCCTTTTTAGCAATTCTTTATGAATAATACACACTGAGTACTTTCTTTTTATGCATTTTTATTAGTTTAATAGAGTACAAGTTTTTGCCAGGCTCTAATAAAATATAAATAAGCACTGAGAGTACAGCCTTCATGTCTTATGCTATTGGGCTGTATTTGTATTTGTCTTGTATACTAGCATCTTGTAGTTAACTCATGTTAAAGTCAACTTTGTTATGAAGTAATGATTACTAATGATTGATTACACAGTAGTTTACTGAAAACATCTGGGGAATTCCTGAATTTATCAGAGCACATTGTGCTTTATTTCCTCAGAAGCCAGACAACAGGAAATCGCAATGGCATTTCCATAACGTCACATTTTTCTCACTAATAAAACTGATATCATATCTTAATTGTACAGTGACTTTTGAAAGGTGTAAGCTCCATGTACAGTACCAATTAGTCATCTTATCACATTCAGTCTAGGAAATGGACTGCTGACAGCAGCTTTCATTCCATTAGTCACTGAGAAAAAAATGGAAGTGCAATTGATTTGTTTTCTTCCTTTGCCTTTCTGTACAGTACATATTTAAAGGGCAGTGACCATTTTTTTGACTTTATGGGTTGTTTGGACATTGTTTCTCTGTATGTTTTAATCATTATCAGAGTCATTATGCACTTTTCGTTTCTAAAATAAAGCAATAACAATGAATAGAGGTTGACCGATAGTGGATTTTGCCGATACCGATAGCTAGGTTGGACCACACTGGCCGATACCGATTAATTAAC
>NW_015549629.1:149207-155522 GCF_001515605.1 Sinocyclocheilus anshuiensis | reverse complement strand
TAATCAAAATAAAAGCGCAGCGCTGAGTCTAGGAGAACTCACCGGTATCACACACACTCCGGACGCGTCGCGTTCAACTCGAGCAGCGGTCTAAAACAGTTTATTTAATCACCAAACAGACAGAAGTTTACTTTAAGAATGAACAATTTGGCATGGGTGAGTTTGAAGTTTGGTGTTTAAAAAACGGAGCAAATGGCAATCAACTATCGGTGCCGATTAATCGGCAAAACCGATACATCGGTCGACCTCTAATAATGAATACAAATTATGTATTCACTGCTTTGTCAAAAAGTATTTTTTAATAACACACAGTTGACTTAATTTTAATCATCGGACACAGAATAAGAGAGTCACTGAAGTCAACTGTTTCTTCAAAAATCCTTTTTGAAGTGTTTCTTCATGCTATTAAGAAATTATAGGTAAAATAAGTAACCCTATTTTATTTCTTGATATATAACTTAATGTACTAATTTAAATAAAACTATAACTGAAACAAGTTTTAATATTGACTAAACTAATTTAAAAACTGTCACACTTTATTTTAAGGTCCAATTCTTGCTATTAACAAACCATTAACTACGACTTTTGCCTCAAACTCCTAATTTGCTGCTTATTAATAGTAAGGTAGTTAAACAAATATTAAAATGAAAATATAAAAATAAAAACTAAGAATAGTAAAAACTACAGAAGCCTATGTCTCTTTCAGATTTGGCAAAATGTTGCCAAATGGGGGTTCGATGGTAAATCAATTCGTGGATCGATTCTGCGATTTATTTTATTTATTTATTTTTTTTTTCTCCCCCTGAATGCATCGCTTCAGAAACAGCCGTACTCTTGCTTCAAGTTCCTTACACACACACCACTTGAACCTAAAATAATCATTCATAAAGTTTGAAAAGTTTGAAGAGAATTGCATGAGTGTTCACAGTGGGCTGTGATTACATTAATCTTTCGTCATAAAGAATAAAAGCCAAGGTGCAAGTACATTTAACCACTTAAATTACTCCGTTAAACGCACAAGCGCTCTTCTTTGTGAGCATTTGAGTGTGCGGTTAAAAACTAGCCTAGAGCATCATCTGCTGGTAAAAACTAAGCTCAGAATAGATTCCATTCAGAGACGATTGCGATGCATCCGGAAAATCGCAGAATTGATCCACGAATCGATTTATCGTCCAACCCCTAAAACAATGTGATTCAACTTTGATTTGATTTAGTTTTCTCTGAATCTAAGCATAGTTGAACCAAAACGTTTGTTTGTTTAATTAAATGACTTTAACTACATCATATCAGCATGAGTGGATATACATATGAACAGGTCTAACTAGATATTGTGAAACCAAAAGAAAGTTTGGTTTCTCACACTTCAATTTCACACTGATAAATCTATGCAGACAGCAGGCTGTGTGTGACCTACAAGAGAAGATCTTATATTTGTCCGAATCATTTCAGTCATGCTGCTAATGCAGTGTAGGAAGGTTCAAGAGACACTTACACGACAAAGTTGCTTTGCAACAAAATAGCAAAATGAATGTAAATGAAGTCGAATGAACGTCATTGCCATCACACCCAGCTCAAATACCTCTTTATGTTAGACACAAAAAAGCTCCATTAAATCCTGTAGAGACAAAACGATGAGAAAAACAGTTCAGAAAGGACACAAGATCAAACGAGGGAAATCCAATATTTTCTTGCTTGAAAAGGGGTGTTTAGTTCTGCTTGAACCTGTTCTAGACTGGTTGAACCAGTTTTCAATAGTGGCAGGTTGGTTTCCCGCTTGAAATCAGGAAGTAACAGTCAGATAGTGGGCTGAAGGAATATCGTATCATCAGATAGAGCCGTTGAACATAAATATGCCTGTGGAGGAAGGTGCTTACAAAAAGAGCGGTAATATCACTTGATGGTATCTTCTCTTGTATGCAAGCGTGCCTGTGTTTTCATGGTTTTGGCTTGTGGACAAGCCCTTCGAAGCTCTCATTGAGCAATTTACCACAAGTTCTGCTGTTGTGTTCTCTTGTATGAGTAATGAGATAGCTGGGAGTATTTCTGTGCAGTCAGCCTGGTGTCATGTCCAGACATTGATTCAAATGGTTTCCCATAATCTGTGGGATATTTCAGTGGCTGCGTTTTAGTTCCCTGAAGCTGCTCTAATGGCACTTTTATTCCTTTTGCATTCATTCAGCGTATCCGTAGAAGTGTGTTAACACTGCATTAGTATCATACTAGGCCTTTGTCCATCTTCACAATACCCTGGTCTGCCTGGGAACTAAAGCTCTCAGTCTTTGCATGCCTGTCTCGGAGGGTGTGGATGTTTACAGTCACACGCCACAGTAGAAATTCTCATGCCAATATCTTCCCATTAAGTGGTGGGGGTTTGCCTGCATTTTAGCAGTCCATGGTGGCAGTTCTCATTTTAGGACAAATCATTGTAATGATGAGTCCAAACTTAGTTATTCACTATAAAGATGAATAGCAAGCAACAACCTTGCAGTTTTTAGTAACTTAGGTTTTAAGCACTTAACTAATCCACAACCATAAACCTACTTGCTATTGCCTTACAAACCTTACAACAATGAACCAACACTTACTATTACTTATTAAAAGGCAACTCATCTCTGCTTTACTAACTTATTTTATACTACACTTGGTATTGTACACTATGAAATCAAATGTATGTATTTGAAATGCTGTGTGTGTGTGTGTGTGTGTGTGTGTGAACATATAATCAATAAATGCATTTTTTTCAGTCTCATGAATTTGAACTAATTGAATAGTGCTTGTTCAACAACTAGGACAATTTTCACCATGTTCACATACTTTTAACAGAATAAATGTAATTGTTTTCTGATCAACAAATTTATGCTGATTCTAAGCAATTTTAAGAAGTGACATTTTTCAAAATTAGTGTTTAAAATAGACACAAATAGTTAATAAACTGTCAAGATTTTTTTTGAATGAATCTTACCTGTTTCTTACATGTTACAATTATGTTTATGACTGGCAAATATGCATCACATTAAGTTTATTAGTTGGTTTGTTAAAACTGTAATCTAAGTGGATGGAAATGTATATGCAATTCAAATGCATAAATCTTACATTTAGGCCCAATTTTTGTGTGTGTGTTGGTTGTGATGTTCCTCATGAAGTCTTTGTGTGAGTAATCATGTACAAGTCATTTTATGTTGATTACTTAAGTGTTGTTCAATCAAATGCATTTTGTTAAGTTATTATGTATGCTTTTCGCTAGTGTTTGAGACATAAATGGAACAGATTTTTTGTTCCATACAAGACAAGAGTTTCATGAACTCAATGGAAAATTCTACCAGTTTTCTCCATAAGACAGCTCTGTGGTTGGCGAATAAGAGCATTTGCACATCTGTTCTTCATTTATTTCCGTTGAAGATCATTGGCCCCAAAAAGTGGACATGCTTGAAAAAGGCTGAATATATCAGATCCAAAAATATCAAAGCAACTAAGCAATTGGCATACAAATTTTTTTTGCACTTGCCTTAAGGAATCTGGTTTCAAAGTGGTTTGAAAACCTAACCTAACCCACATATAAAACCTAATAGATGTTTTTGTGAAATATTTGCATGAAAATGTGCTTGTGCCATCTTTTTTTAATAAATGCCATTTAGATTGACATATTCTTTTCTAATGCAGTGACATTAAGACGTTTTGAAGCATGGCATAAAAATCCAAATACTTCCAGCTTGACTCATCATTTGAGCTAAATTAACTTAACAGGGCAGCTTGGTCACTTGCTGTTTAGCACAACATTTCATACCATGTGACTGACTTATTTTAGAAGCAACCCCCCTGGCCCTAGATGTTAACTGACAAGCAGCAACAAATGTACAGCAATTAAAAGCATGCATATAATTGCATGGAAAAACTTAGCTTAGCTTCTTAGCTTACTCGACTTACCCTTTCCATTCCTTTTTGTGATGGGAGGATTCGTTCCAGTACTGTAAAATAAGAAGTATTTCCAAAACAATGTGCGTGGGATGCTGTTATTTCTGGCACGAAACTAGAGTTGTGAATTTCTGATGGAAATGTGAGTGGTGTTTGCCTGTGCATAAGTCACTACCAAAAGACAAGGGCGTTCTGAGTGGTTTTAAGCATGCTGCTACATGTTGCTAGGGTGTCTTAGGTGGTCGTTTACTATGTTGAGGAAGCTCTTGCTCACTCACTATGCTGGAATGTCATTTTCCAGGCATGTGCTGGAGAAACTCCTCTGCTGCAGATAAGCAGGGGTTATGCAAACACGTGCTTAATTGGGTAAACTGCCTGAAATGCAAGTTTATATGTGAGTGGTTTTCTTTATTGACTCTTTTAGTTCAATTGTATTTAATTTAGTTTTTCACTGTTGTTCTCGCAGGACAGCCCAAAGAATTTGACCCCGACTTCAAAGGGCCCATCCAAAACAGGTAAGAAACTAGCCAATT
The DNA here is from genome assembly GCF_001515605.1 of Sinocyclocheilus anshuiensis. Classification (NCBI taxonomy): domain Eukaryota; kingdom Metazoa; phylum Chordata; class Actinopteri; order Cypriniformes; family Cyprinidae; genus Sinocyclocheilus; species Sinocyclocheilus anshuiensis. Next base: position 151,077 of record NW_015549629.1, on the reverse strand, counting down.
TATTTGATTTTTATGACATTGAAGCAATTGTTCACCTAAAAAAGAGGTTCACCCTTTCACTTTCACTTTTTCACAGAGGGTGGAAATGAGGATGGAAAATTATCATTAATACAAACATTGGACTTTTTTATAAACTAACCTTGTGAACAACTTAAACTTTTGAAACGGCATTTCATGACCCCTTTAAAGCATTTTAAAGCATGTTGCAACAGACTGGTTCTCTCTGCTCCACAGAGGATGCACAGACATTATTTGCTGTATCTTCTTCATCGTGGCCATAGTGGGCTACGTTGCGGTGGGAATACTGGGTGAGTCCGTCTGCAATAGTGTTAAAGATGGACTGGGTGCTGCTGTGTAACAATGATCATTTAGCTACATTTTTTTTATGTGGTAGTCAGTGTTGCCAGATTGGATGGACGATTTCCAGCCCAAAAGCTCACAAAAAACCGCCTAAGACTTTAACTGTTAAAACAATGTGATGGAATATGTAAATCAAGGTTGATAAGGGCCATTTTCAACGTCAGCAGTCAGAATAATCCAATTTAAATGCAAAAAGTGCCCAATATAAGTGATAGGAAAAAGCAACGTTGCAGGTATTTCACACTCGTTCATGCACACACCATGACAGTCAAAACTGTGTCATTCATTGATAGGCTACATACTGAATTATAATCCGACAGTTAAAAAAAAAACAACAACAATAATGCGCTTCGTGTCGCTCTATAATTTTACACAGAACTGGAAGCCTCTTGTTAAGTTCATATTGTAGAACATAATACAGAACTTTGCACAGTCAAAACTAATTAAGTCTAGCAGTTTTCAAGGATTTATCAATCCGGACCATTAAAAAGATAAAAGACAGGAGCGCAGTAAAGTTAGTTTTAGGTTCGATATTCGCCAGACATTCGCTTTCGTGTTTCCTTATGCCCTTATTTGGTCCTTCCTGTTCCCATTGTGTTCCCCGATTAGTTCTTCTTTTGTTCCCAGCTGTGTTTAGTTTATTATCCTCATTCCCCTGTGTTTATAAGCCCCAGTCTGTTCAGTTTGGTTTTGTCGGGTCTACTTGTCGAATGTATATGTCTACCCTAGCTAAGTATGTTTTCTTTGCTCCCTGGATGTGATTAAAATCTATATGTATAAATTCCACTCCTCGGCTCCGTGCTCCTCACAGTAGTGCACCGTGACAACATGATGTCAGTGCTCTTTTCCTCAAAGAATTATGTGGATGATTTGGATTGAATTTGTGTTAAACATGTGTTACGTTGTGGTAAACATAATAATTGAATATGTAATAAAACGTTAAGATATATGTATGTTAACCAATTTCATTATGCAATAAATACGTTTTTATTTTTGTACTAATTGAATCAAAAGATGAAAACACGCACATTTATTTTATGGGAAAATGTATTTGTTCACACCAATAAAAGAAAAACTAGTACAGTAAAAAGTACTTGACTACACACTCAGTAAAAGAGGTTTATGATAATATAAGTACAACTTAAAGCAATTTTCATCAAATTCCACAAAAAAAGATGATTAAGATACTGCTCTATCCATGAGGAATAATACCTGTAACACAACTTTTATATATAATCCAAATGGTATTCCAAGAACAACTGGACAGATTATAAAACAACAACGTTCAAATCAACAATTATGTTCTATCTTACACAGTAACTAACAATAAGGCCAATTACTTTGGGTTGTAATGTAGGGACAATCACCTTGCAACTGAACATCAGGAACATGACCAAAAGACCTGGAGTTGATTCTGGAGGGAAGACAAGACCATAAGGGTGACTATCATGTAAAAACAAAGTGCGTAAGTAGTGGAGACATACTATGCTGCCATGCCAGGTGGCTACAT
>NW_015549629.1:145713-146564 GCF_001515605.1 Sinocyclocheilus anshuiensis | reverse complement strand
CCTTTTGGTGAATTACAGTAATGGTTTTCAAAAGATTAATTATGTACTGTTTGTACAGTAAGGGTGATATTGGCAAAATTTCAGCTGTAGTAAGTCAGTCTTGAAATGTACTATGTACTACAGCCTTTTGAACATGAAAAAACCATTTTGGTGAATTACAGTAATTGTTTTCATGTACTGTATACTGTATGTACAGTAAGGGTGATATTGGCAACATTTCAGCTGTAGTAAATCAGTCTTGTAACTACAAATGTACTACAGCCTTTGGAACATGAGAAAAGCCTTTTGGTGAATTACAGTAATTGTTTTCTAAAATTAATTATGTACTGTATGTACAGTAAGGGTGATATTGGCAAAATTTCAGCTGTAGTAAGTTAGTCTTGTAACTACAAATGAGCTACAGCCTTTGGAAAATGAAAAAACCTTTTGGTCAATTACAGTAATGGTTTTTGGATATTAATTATGCACTGTATGTACAGTAAGGGTGATATTGGCAAACTTTCACCTGTAGTAAGTCAGTCTTGCCACTAGGAATGTACTACAACCTTTGAAACATGAAAAAAGCCATTTGGTGAAATACAGTAATTGTTTTCTTAGAATAATTAAGTACTGTACATACAGTAAGAAAGAAATTGGCAAAATTTCAGCTGTAGTAAGTCAGTCTTGTAAATACAAATGTACTACAGCCTTTTGAACATGAAAAAACCATTTTGGTGAATTACAGTAATTGTTTTCGAGGATTATGTACTGTATGTACAGTAAGGGTGATATTGGCAACATTTCAGCTGTAGTAAATCAGTCTTGTAACTACAAATGTGCTACAGCCTTTGGAACATGAAAAACCCCTTTTG
>NW_015549629.1:144197-144997 GCF_001515605.1 Sinocyclocheilus anshuiensis | reverse complement strand
CTACAGCCTTTGGAACATGAAAAAACCCTTTTGGTCAATTACAGTAATGGTTTTTGAAAATTAATTTTGTACTGTATGTACAGTAAGGGTGATATTGGCAAGATTTCAGCTGTAGTAAGTCAGTCTTGTAACTACAAATGAGCTACAGCCTTTGGAACATGAAAAAACCATTTTGGTCAATTACAGTAATGTTTTTTGTAAATTAATTGTGCACTGTATGTACAGTAAGGGTGATATTGGCAAACTTTCACCTGTAGTAAGTCAGTCTTGCCACTAGGAATGTACTACAACCTTTGAAACATGAAAAAAGCCATTTGGTGAAATACAGTAATTGTTTTCTTAAAATAATTAAGTACTGTACATACAGTAAGGGACATATTGGCAAAATGTAACCTGTAGTAAGTCAGTCTTGCCACTAGTAATGTACTACAGCCTTTGGAACATGAAAAAATCCTTTTGGTGAATTACAGTAATTGTTTTCTAAGAATAATTATGTACTGTATGTACAGTAAGGGTGATATTGGCAAAATTTCAGCTGTAGTAAGTCAGTCTTGTAACTACAAATGAGCTACATCCTTTGGAACGTGAAAAAACCCTTTTGGTCAATTACAGTAATGGGTTTTGAAAATTAATGATGTACTGTATGTACAGTAAGGGTGATATTGGCAAAAATTCACCTGTAGTAAATCAGTCTTGTAACTACAAACGTGCTACAGCCTTTGGAACATAAAAAAAACCCTTATGGTAAATTAAAGTAATTGTTTTCTAAGAATAATTATGTACTGTATGTACAGTAAGGG
>NW_015549629.1:143295-143545 GCF_001515605.1 Sinocyclocheilus anshuiensis | reverse complement strand
TTTAAAATCTTACTTGTATCACACTTGACGTTGTTCATTGTTTGCTCATAACTGGAGTCACTTAATCATGCAGATTTATGCTACAAGCTCTTTGTAGAATTGTACAGTAAGAAAGTTATTTCCCTTAACCAGGAAACGTTCTTAACGTTCTTAGAATTGACAGACAGTTGCCCTTGAGAGGTCAAGTAAATATCTACAGCGGATCTAAATATTTATAATTAATTATAACTAGTTATGATTAATTATTCAT
>NW_015549629.1:142153-143145 GCF_001515605.1 Sinocyclocheilus anshuiensis | reverse complement strand
CTACAGCCTTTGGAACATGAAAAAAGCCTTTTGGTGAATTACAGTAATTGTTTTCTAATAATAAATATGTGCTGTACGTACAGTAAGAAAGAAATTGGAAAAATTTCAGCTGTAGTAAGTCAGTCTTGTAACTACAAACGTACTACAGCCTTTGAAACATGAAAAAACACTTTTGGCCAATTACAGTAATGTTTTTTTTTTATTAATTATATACTGTATGTACAGTAAGGGTGATATTGGGAAAATTTCACCTGTAGTAAGTCAGACTTGTAACTACAAATGTACTACAGTCTTTGCTTTCACCTGTAGTAAGTCAGTCTGGCCACTAGGAATGTACTACAGCCTTTGGAACATGAAAAAAGCCTTTTGGTGATTTACAGTAATGTTTTTTTAAGAATAATTATGTACTGTACATACAGTAAGAAATAAATCAGCTTAATTTCACCTGTAGTAAGTCAGTCTTTTAACTACAAACGTACTACAGCCTTTGGAACATGAAAAAAGCCTTTTGGTGAATTACAGTAATTGTTTTCTAAGAATAATTATGTACTGTACGTACAGTAAGGGAGATATTGGCAAACTTTCACCTGTAGTAAGTCAGTCTGGCCATTAGTAATGTACTACAGTCTTTGGAACATGAAAAAAGCCTTTTGGTGAATTACAGTAATTGTTTTCTAAGAATAATTATGTACTGTACGTACAGTAAGGGAGATATTGGCAAACTTTCACCTGTAGTAAGTCAGTCTTGTAACTACAAACGTACTACAGCCTTTGGAACATGAAAAAACACTTTTGGCCTATTACAGTAATGTTTTTTGTTAATTAATTATGCACTGTATGTACAGTAAGGGTGATATTGGCAAAAATTCACCTGTAGTAAATCAGTCTTGTAACTACAAACGTGCTACAGCCTTTGGAACATAAAAAAAACCCTTATGGTAAATTAAAGTAATTGTTTTCTAAGAATAATTATGTACTGTATGTACAGTAAG
>NW_015549629.1:140802-142024 GCF_001515605.1 Sinocyclocheilus anshuiensis | reverse complement strand
CCTTTGGAACATGAAAAAACCCTTTTGGTGAATTACAGTAATTGTTTTCTAATAATAATTATGTACTGTACGTACAGTAAGAAAGAAATTGGTAAAATTTCAGCTGTAGTAAGTCAGTCTTGTAAATACAAATGTACTACAGCCTTTGGAACATGAAAAAACCCTTTTGGTCAATTACAGTAATGGTTTTTGAAAATTAATTATATACTGTATGTACAGTAAGGGTAATATTGTCAAAATTTCACCTGTAGTAAGTCAGACTTGTAACTACACATGTACTACAGCCTTTGGAACATGAAAAAAGCCTTTTGGTGAATTACAGTAATTGTTTTCTAAGAATAATTATGTACTGTATGTACCGTAAGGGTGATATTGGCCAAATTTCAGCTGTAGTAAGTCAGTCTTGTTACTAAAAATGCCTTTGGAACATGAAAAAACCCTTTTGGCCAATTAAAGTAATGTTTTTTTTTTATTAATTATGTACTGTATGTACAGTAAGGGAGATATTGGAAAAAAATTCACCAGTAGTAAGTCAGTCTTGTAACTACATATGTACTAGAACCTTTGGGACATTAAAAAAAAAAAACCCTTTGGTGAATTATAGTAATTTTAAAGAAAATAGTTGTGTACTGTACATACAGTAAGGGAGATATTGTCTATGGCGACATATTGGTTAAATATTTCCTGTCGGTTTGCCTACAAGGCATTTACTATCGCGTTGAAAACATAATTTGTATTATTTATTGGACTACGTTTTGTACTGAGAGGTAAATTTGCAGACGGTCCCTAAAGCAGCCTAGGCGAATATCCAGCGAATATCAAACCTAAAACTAACTTTACCGCGCTAAAGACAGGACCGTATAAACCGACATATTTAGTTTCGGTTTTGATTAATTAATTCAAATGTGCTTTGATTTCGGAGTTGCAGTGATAGAGCCTTCGTGTCATCTCACTCCACAATAATTCACGTTTTGAGAGTTGAGTCACTCTCCCACTCTTTAACTTATATTTAGGCATTGTGATTACTTGAATATACAGTCATACTACATTCAAAATCAGATACGTTATAACTTATTACGCTAAAAACTTGTCACTCGTAAATCATAACGTCTGTCTGCTGAGCCCTCGTGATAAGTGCGACTGTCGACGTTAACATCAGCACCAGCGCCTCTGCAGTGTGTGTGTGTGTGTGTGTGTGTGTGTGTGTGTGTTGTAACATTGT
>NW_015549629.1:133581-133782 GCF_001515605.1 Sinocyclocheilus anshuiensis | reverse complement strand
TAACTTATATTTAGGCATTGTGATTACTTGAATATACAGTCATACTACATTCAAAATCAGATACGTTATAACGAATCACGCTAAAAACGTGTCACTCATGAATCATAACGTCTGTCTGCTGAGCCCTCGTGATAAGTGCGACTGTCGACGTTAACATCAGCACCAGCGCCTCTGCAGTGTGTGTGTGTGTGTGTGTGTGTG
>NW_015549629.1:89053-133276 GCF_001515605.1 Sinocyclocheilus anshuiensis | reverse complement strand
GGCTTGTTTGTTAAACAATTAGCCTATGCAATTTATATGTTTGAAAACCGCCAAACTGACCCCAAACCAGCTCAAATTTTGTCCACCCGCCCAAGCCAAATTTTATCCGCACAATCAAATTCAAAACCGCCCAATCTGGCAACAGTGGTGGTAGTGTTGTTTATTGATTTGTTCGTAATGAGTGTGTGTTTGTTAGTGTTGGGCGATATAGCTTAAAAAATATGTATTTATTTCAGTATTTTGCTGATATTCAAAATATTTAATAATCTGTATTTGCTCTGAAGTGACTTTAAAAAGTGATTTTTTTTTCAGAGGAACCGCCATTTAAACTAAAGAACTGAATGTTTTCACAATGCTGAATGTAACCACTAAAACACACTAAAGATCAAATAAAAAGAAGACATGTTTCATGTTTCCACACTGTTTTTCACTAAATGAACACAGCAAAATTTACCTACATGTATATGTGCTAAAGAACATTTATGAAAAATGCTCCACAGGGACATCCACAAACATTTTTGAGTATGAATCATTGAATGAGAATATTGAATCTATTAATTTAAATGGATAGTTTGATCAGTTCACAGAAATAAATTGCACTTATTAAATAGAACACATTTAAAATCTCTCATCCTCTAATGACGTGGTTTTGGAAATGTAATAGCTACATAAAAAGCCCATTAAAGTCTGTTAAAAGGTTTGAGAATTCCTGCTCTGTGTGAATGAAATACTCATTATTTCTGTTTGCATCTGTCAGCCTGGACTCACGGTGACCCGAGGAAGGTGATCTACCCCACAGACAGCCTAGGACAGTACTGTGGCCAGGGAAAACTGGAGTAGGTTACACCAAATTTAAGATTATTATTTGTTGCTCCAGTTCTTTTTAAAGATTCAGTCAAATCATTTGTAAATCTTGACTGTAAAGGAGAACTTTAAGAGTAAAACTGTAAGTAACCACCTTTTTCATATGCCCCATGATGCTTTGCATGAATTATGGGAGTAACTACTGTTAAACTGTAAATAATCAGTGAAAGGTTCACTCTGTGAATGCAATAATAAGCATTTTCAAAAAACTAGCACAATGAGGTGACCTTAACCTTCAAATGTGAAAATATAAACAAGTTACTTTAAATAGACCATGAAGAACTGCAAAATATTGCTGCAACAATATTATGCACGTGCTAAATATCACTGTAGTAATATATGTCTGTGTTATGTAACATGCGTTGCCCTAATCAAAAATGCTCATTAACTAGAACAATGAGTGATGATATTTCAATGTCATTTCTGTCATTTTGACGGATAAGAAATATTGTGTTTACCTGCTTTAGAAACATTCCAGTAAACACTGTTAATAGGGAACAGATGTGAAAATGAAAGACAGTTACATTTAAAGCGTCCCTGTGAAAACAAACCTGGATAGAGATGTGAGGATTTGGGGAGAAAAAGAAGAGATTCTTAGTGCATTCCAGTGAATTATTCACAGGATATGTATAGTAAGTAAAATCGAGCAGACCACAAATGCACACTGTATGTCTTTTTTCCAAACGGAATATTCTTTATACCATGTTAATTAAAATATCAAGTATTATGTTATTCTCCTGCCATTTGAAAAATGAAATGTAAAAATGACAGATAAGGATTATTTGTAGTGCAACCTTATGATATGGCATGATATGTCTTTTTGAGTGAAATGAGATATCAAATGTTGCAAGGACTAGGAATGTATGAATATTTTCATTGAAATTAATCAGTGTAAGCCTCAATGAACTGAGAATGTGTTTTTGTGATGTGTGTAACAGGAAGCAGCCCTTGTTGTTCTACTTTAACATGATGAAGTGTGCCAGTCCCATGGTCCTCCTCGAGTTCCAGTGTCCCACGCCTCAGGTTTGTGTCCTGTCCACCCGTTTCTGTCTGTGGCAACTCTGTTTTTGGATTGGCATGCTACTACTGTATACTGCTCATACATTATAGCAGAACTCCGTTCATTCATAGTATGTGAATTTTCACTTCTATTATGTGATTGCATGTGCAGTACACAACCAGAGTGCACTGTGGGGAATACTGTATCCCACAATGCAATGCACTCAACTTATCTTTAATTTGCATTTGCATTTATTTACATAATTTGTTTAGCAGACACTTTTTCAAAGCTATTTAGAAATAAGGCAAGCAATATTGTTTATGTATTTATATGTTGATTCCGACATTTTTATACAACACTGGATTAAAAATAAGAAAGTAACTCTTTTCTTGGTGATAAATGGACATCATTTGTCAAATGAATGATGATAATGACTGCTTCACATACCATTTTAAAATAATAGGCACTGTATGTGCAGTATCAAGTTTTACTGTCTTTTAGCATTGATTTTTCATGTTTTAGTAAATAAGTGCATGCAAAACTAAGGTTATGTTATAGACTGTTTTTGTTTTGTTTTTGAGAGTCAAACATGTCATATCCTGAAGTTTGTTTTCTTTCTGTGTGTAGGTGTGTGTAGAGAAATGCCCTGATCGCACGTTGACTCTGGTAACCGCCATTGGAAACACACAAGACTGGGAATATTACAAAAGCTATTGCAGAGCAGACCCAGGGACAAAGGTAAGTTCGTTTTTAAAGGGGTCATATGATGCTTTTTTAAAGATAATTACCACATAGTGAGGTAGATATGTGGGGGCGTGTTAGAACGAGCCGTTTTAGGTAGGCGTGGCAGAGTCTTAACTTTGATAAAGAATATCTCTTTGGTTTTGAGACTTTAGTCTTTGCAACTTCAGGGATCTTATCTATGCACAATCAGCTTGTAACACTCCAAAGAGAAAGGAAAACTTGAAATCTCATCATATGACCCCTTTAACAAATCATTTTTAGCTGTTGGTTAAATATCCAGTAAATTTTTTTTGCAAATGTCTAATAACCGATCAATTCTGTCTCCCTTTAAAGCCAGTGGTGGACATTTTGCAAAAAAAACTGTGCCCTGCATATCTGATTTCCAGCAAACCATGTAAAGCTTTAGTTTTTATTATTACAATATTTACTGTATGGGAAATTATTACAAATTTTTCATGATTCTGTTTCTTAATCCTGTTGTTCTCTCTCTCAGTTTTGCAGCGATGTTTTCCATCTCTAGGCAAAAAGGGTGATGTCATCACAGTGGGCGATCAAGAAACATTTAATGATGGAGACAAAATGAGAGACGCTAAAGATCTGGTGGCTGGAATGAAGTAAACACATTTATACTACTCAATCATGCATATTGCAAGGAAATTGCTCATTTATATGTCACTGCTGCAATTGCAATTGCAGTGCAATTCAAGGGCTATTTATTATAAATTCATATTTGTTTTGACAATCAAAGGAATGCAACAATAGTCATGGAGGGTCGTCAAGTTGCAATGAAGATCTTTGAGGATTACACAAAGTCTTGGTACTGGATACTAATGTAAGTTAATTTTTTTTTTTTTATATTTTTTATTCATGTTAGTGAATATACTATCTTTCAATAAAAAGAATTAGTGTTAATATTTGGATCAGTGTTATTTTAAGATAAATAATCATTTTAATTATTTTTTTATAAGTTTTAGTCATTTTGTTGTGTATTTTTGCCATTTATTTTTATATATTTTATATATTTCTGTTTAGTAGTTATTATTATTATTATTATTTAAATTTTATTTTAGGTATTCTCAGTTTTAATTTTAGTATTTCAGCTTAAACTAAATGAATATTAGAAATATGATATAAACATGATATAATTTTTATATTAGTTATGCTAGTTTTATATTCTGTTTATTTTACTACTTTGTGGTTACTTGTGTAATATATCATAATAGTTCATAGTTATTTTATTTCAATTAATGTCTTTCCTGCTGTGATTGAGTGTTAATCTGTTTCTTCGTGCAGTTGTTTGTTGGTCGCTGTGGTGCTGAGTCTGATCTTCATCGTTCTTCTGCGTTATCTGGCTGGAATCATGGTCTGGGTCATGATCTTCATGGTCATCGCTGTCGTTGCCTGTGGTATGGTATGGTTCATACTCTTTAGTACATTCATCCTGTCTAGTATATTGTTAAACTGTCAATCATTTGTCTGTTTCTTACGCAGGTATTGCTCACTGCAGCATAAAGTATGTCAATCTGAAGGACACGCCTGGTTCTAATATCACCCTACAGCAGCTGGGCTTCCAGCCCGATTTCTCTTTGTACCTGCACATCAGACAGTCCTGGCTGGCCTTCAGTGAGTAGCCACACTCTTACTATTGCTCATATTTGGGGTTAGGAATTTGAAAAAGACCTTAAATATTAGACTATAGCCTGTAATCTGTAGTACAAAATTGAAGGATGAACCCAAGCCGTTATCATAAAATCGTCTTTTAATTAGGGCTAATAAGGAACCATCTCAAACACACTATCAAATGCACAGCAACACACTGAAAACCACCTACAACACCCTTAGCATCACAGCAGAAAGTTGCATGGACAATCTAGTCGTCAGTTTATTACTGTTTTGCTTTGGCTAGTCTTTCTTTCTCTCACAACGCCTCTAAGAAGAGTCAAGTAGTTTTGCTATGGGCCTGTAGGTTTAGCAGATTGTAAAGTAGATTGTTTTAAATTTGAAAGTAACTCCTTTTCATCTCTGCAGTCATCATCTTGGCCATTTTGGAGGTCATCATCATCATTCTCCTCATCTTCCTCAGGAAACGAATCCGGATCGCTGTTCAGCTCATGAAGGAGGCCAGCAGGTTTGTGTTTTTGGGAATCCATATGAAACCGTAGTAAATACATGATGTTTCCACATCAACATCTTCTTGTTACGGGGATTCTGCCTGTCATTAAAGTTTAAAGACGTGGTACTTGTTTTACCTTTAAGTCTTGTTTTTTTTGTCCTCTTTCAGGGCTGTGGGTTATGTGATGTCTTCGCTGTTCTACCCTATTTTTACCTTCCTCCTCCTGACCATAGTCATTGTGTACTGGGGCGTCACTGCAGTGTATCCTTGACTCAAAACTGAAGTGGAAACATTAATCAGTGTTGACACTATTAGACAGGAACTTGCATCTTACAGTCACTCACTTAATCTTAATTAAAATCACTCTAATGGAAGGTCAATGGGCAAAAGGTCACCTCTTGAGTCACTCACTAAAACAAACAAATGTAAGTCCATTGCATGATTTAAGGAGCCTCCAGAAAAAGAACAGGGCACTGTCAAAACATCGACCAAAATTAAATTACATAAAAAAAACAAATTTAAATAAATATTAAAAAAGAATACACAAATACTTTTGAATGACCATCAGTCAATACATCTACTAAAACTGAATTAAATTAAATATATCATTTTAAATGACATAATTTAAAAATAGATAAATAAAATATTAAATCTGAATACACAGATACTTTTGTATGACTGTCAGTGGAGATATATATTTATCTATTTAAGAAGATAATGTTAGGGATATTTTATAGCAATAAGGTTCCCAGCAACTCAGCCCTAATAGATGTATATGGTAATCTAATATCCAAAACACTTCTTTAAACACAGTATTGTCTATAAAAAGTCACGTGTTTAACATATTTGTCACGAGATCACACCAGTACTAGTCCTTAATCGCTCTAATCAGTTTCCTCTCTACATCCAGTGAACCTGTTTATAAGGTTTTCAACGAAACCGATTGTCCACATGCAAGACAAACCTGTGACCCTGAGGTGCATAAATACATATTCATGAAAAAAAAATATATCGCGATACATATTGATATTGAATTATTGTCCAGCCCTAATTCATGCATAATCATAGTGTTAAAATATTACACACATTGCACTGTATTATACACTTTATACATTACATTTTTTTTTTACTTTGAATATGTAGTACAGTCCTAAAGTGAATGATCCCTGTTTCACATTTCCAGAACTTCACTCTTTCTACTATGAAGAGAGACTGTCCGCGGTCTGAGTGCCTGTTTGCTTTCTATGGTGGGGAAACGCCATATCACAAATACCTGATCATCCTTCAATTCTACAACATCTTCCTGTTCTTCTGGTGTGCAAACTTTGTCACTGCTCTGGGTCAGATGACTCTGGCAGGGGCATTTGCATCCTACTACTGGGCTCCTAATAAACCCAGTGACATGCCTGCATACCCGCTGTGTGCCTCTCTGGGCAGATCCCTCAGGTATGGCTTTAGAAAAAGATGTATGCAATATGCATGTTAGCAAAGTGTGTCATTTGGGCCCTAAGCACGATTTAGTTATATATATATATATATTTGATGCATTTTGTCCACACACAGATATCACACAGGCTCTCTGGCATTTGGTTCTCTCATCCTCGCCATCGTCCAGATTATCAGGGTTCTGTTGGAGTATATTGACCACAAACTCAAGGGTAAGAGAAAAACATTAACAGATCAAAAATTGATCTAATTGCTTAATCACTGCAATATGTTATGGAATATGTGCATATAATGACTGTTGACGCATGTAATTGACTATTTTCCTACAGAGCTATGGTAGTTTCATGTCTATCGGATTACTCTGCAGTCTCTTTCTTTTCACATAATAAAATAACGTCAACTCAGATAAATTATTCATGTCCTTTTATTTATTTACAAGTAGTCATGTAATGAGCTGGTTAATGTACATTCATCTGGTCATTGTTGCAAAATAAAAAATTTTAGGGTGCTTGGAGACCCTGCAGCTTCCCGTTTTGAGGTGATGCCGAACATTATCCATTGCCGTATCCTGCACTGTTCACAATAATCTGTTTTGTGTGTGAACTCTTTTGCTTTCTTTTGGTCCCACAGGAGCAGAGAATAAATTTGCCAAGTTCTTGTTGTGCTGTTTGAAATGCTGCTTCTGGTGCCTGGAGAAGTTCATCAAGTTTATGAACAGGAACGCCTACATTATGGTCCGTGTTCTTCCACTGCAACTTAAAGGAATAGTTCACCAAAAAATGAAATTTTGCTAAAAATGTACTCACCCATAGGCCATCCAAGATGTAGATGAGTGTGTTTTTGGATTTTTAAAAATTTTAGCATTACATCTGATCACTTGCTCAGCAATGGATGCTCTGCAGTGAATGGGTGCCGTCAGAATGAGAGTCCAAACAGCTGATAAAAACATCACAATAATCCACACTCCAGTCCATCAATTCATGTCTTGTGAAGTTAAAAGCTGCGTGTTTGTAAGAATCAAATCCATCATTAAGGCTTTTTTAACTTTTAACCTTTGCTTCCAGCTTCTAATCCATAATAAAGTTTCCTCCGGAAAAAAAGTCCATCACCTGTTGTTTTCTCACCTCCAAATCCACCCACATATTTGTTTAGAACTGTTTTTAATGGTTTACACTTGTAAACCGTGCTTGATCTGTGAATATTTCTCTCATTCAAATGACTTTTTCTATTGAAGAAAGCAATTTTATAGATAGAGGACTATTTTAGCTGGAAGCGACAGTTTGAGGTAAAAAAAAAATAAATTCTAATTATGGATTTGTTTCTTTCAAACACAGCTTTTCACTTCACAAGATGTTAATTGATGGACAGGAGTTTTTTGGATAACTTGTAGATTATTGTGATCTTTTTGTCAGCTGTTTGAACTCTCATTCTGACGGCACCCATTCACTAAACTGTCAACTGTTCATTTTTTTCCCCCTTGATGCCTACACAAGTGTGTCTTAATAGCATCTCTAAATGCAGTCTTTGCTGAATAAGTGCTTTTTTTTCTGCCACAGGTGGCCATATACGGTAAAAACTTCTGCAGATCAGCACGTGATGCCTTCTTCCTCCTCATGAGAAACGTAATCAGGTGGGTGACCTCTTCAAACTGTAGGGTTGAAGGAATTGAAACTGAGTGCAGGATTTTAACATATTTAAATTGACAGTGCAACGCTCATGTTGTGAAGCACTAACAAACAATGAAACATGATGCTGATAACAGCAAAGAAGTGCATGCATTTGAACATAGACCAATAATTAAAAATAGTTGAAAAGGCAAGGTGCAGGAAGTAAGGTAGGTTTTGTAAGCTGGTGTTGGCTGGCTGAATTTGACGAATGTTTCACAGATGTTTTCACTCGTCACAGGGTGGTAGTCCTGGATAAGGTCACCGATTTCATCTTATTCCTTGGAAAACTCCTTATTGTGGGGCTTGTGGGTAAGTTTCCTAGTTTAGACCGGTTATATAACACTGAACTAATCATTAGATTTAAATACTGACAAACTTGAACTACAATTTGATGGAATACATCAAGTGGCTTTCTCAATCCCCCTTTTTTTCCCCAGGGATCTTCGCTTTCTTCTTCTTCTCAGGACATACGGATGCGTTTAAGGGTGCCACACCCAGTCTCCATTACTACTGGGTTCCTATTTTGGTGAGTGATCGAGTGTGACTATAAATGAAATAAAATAAAAATGTAAATGAACAATATTCTATTTAATGAACTCATCTGTCTAAATTGTAATGTCCAAATAATGGCCATGCTGGAAAATAAAGACACAGCAATTAGAGTTCAGGGTCAGCAAGATTTTTATTTTTGTTTTGTTTTTGAAAGAAGTCTCTTATGTTCACCAAGACTGCATTCATTTGTTTAAAAAATCTTGTGAAAACAGTAATATTGTGAAATATTTTAACAATTTAAAAGAACAGTTTTCTATTTGAATATATGTTATAATGTAATTTATTCCTGTGATCAAAACTGAATTTTCAGCATCATTACTCCAGTCTTCAGTGTCACATGATCAGAAATCATCTGCTCAGAATTCTTTATTGAACAAAGTTTGAAAAACATATGTTTGGAATAGAAATCTTATATTATTTGCTGAATAAAACTATCACTTTCAAATAAAAGCCAAACTTTTGAACAGTAGTGTATGCATGTGTGCTACCTGTATTTATAGACAAATTAAATAAAAGCTGCAGCTGTCTGTCTGAATATGTATGTCTGTGCTTTTTCTCCAGACTGTGTTGGTGGGCTCCTACCTCATTGCACATGGGTTTTTCAGCGTTTATGCCATGTGTGTGGACACACTCTTCCTCTGCTTCTGTGAGTACTTGCCATTAATAAATGTTTTAACTCCAGAAACCGCTAGTATGAGTATAAATATCAAGCCGTCAAGGTCCACTCTGGAAGGTAGAAAATCAATTCAAAGAAATGTACATCCCCTACTTTTAAAATTGTAATTTGTGATCCTTTAAAAATGGTTTAGTGCTGCATTTAGGGAAATATAAAATCTGTTTCGGATGAAGCCTCGTGTCACTAATGATCCGACTGACTCTTCATTGCGCATGGCAGTGCATGTAGCTCGGTTTAAACCTCTCAAGGCACCTTAGACTGAGGATTTAATCTGCGTTCCAGTTATGTATTCTGGTATGAGGTGTTTCTAATCTGTCTATGGTACCTGCTTAACTAAGGTGTGGCATTTCAATGGGACTGATATGCTTTTCTGTCTTTCATCTCATAATAACCTGATTCTTTCTTTTTCTCTTTCTTCTTTTATGGCTGTTCCCTCTCCCCTCCCCTATCTCTTGGGTTTTCTATTCAACACCTTCATATTCAACATCTGTTCCCCCCCCCCCCCCCATCGTTCCTCCTTGGGTTTTCTATTCAACACCTTCATATTTTAACATCTGTTCCTTACAAACCCAATTTCACATTTATCACATTTACTACACAATTCTTTGCTTAGTCTTTACATTACTAAACATCACTAACACCACACAAAGGTGAAGACCTTGAGCGCAGTGACGGCTCTGCAGCGCGGCCGTATCACATGACCACAGAGCTGCGCGACATCCTGATGAAGGACGCGGATGCGGCTCGGACCCCTACTTCACGTGACGAGACTATGCAGCTGACGGCTCCCGACAAAACAATGGAAAACTGATGGAAATTTGTAATTATATGTGGGAAAAAAATCTTATTTACTGAATGGTCACAAGGTTCAATCATACCTGCAGTTCATTGAGTTGTCAATCATTCAATAATTGTGTGTTAAGGGAATAAATAGACAGTCAGGGAAAATGATCTTGAGAATAACATGAAAATGTATTCACAAGCTATTTTCTTCAATAATGTGACGTTTATCCAAGTGAAACAGGATATTAAATCATAAAAAGGTTACACTTTACGATAAGGTTCCTATTGTTAACTTACTTAACTACTTGGATCACATTAACCAGCAATGAAAATTGCTTCTAAAGCATTTCTTAATCTTAATAATTTTACTTTAAACAGTAACTAATACTGATTATTAAAATCAAGTTTAATATGTGAATATTAATTAAACATGAGCTAACAATGAACAGTTGTATTTTTGTTAACTAATGTTAACAAAGATTAAGAAATTCTCCAACAAATGTAACTCATTGTTAGTTTACGTTAGTTAATTTATTAACTTATGGGACCTTATTGTAAAGTATGAAAGCCCGTTTCCGCCACTAAATAAAAAATAAAACAAGGTAATTGCGACTTTTTATCTCACAATTCTGACTTTTTTTTTCTCAGAATTATGTGATATAAACTCAATTAAAAAAAACTCAGCAATTCTGGCTCTTTTCTTTTTTTTTTTTCTCGCAATTGCAAGTTATAAAGTCAGAATTGCGTGATATAAACTCGCAATTTTGAGAAAAAAACTCAGAATTGCGACTTTATATCTCACAATTTTGACTTTATAACTCACAATTCTGACTTTATAACTCACAATTCTGACTTTATAACTCACAACTGTGACTTTATAACTCACAATTTTGACTTTATAACTCGCAATTTGAGATATTGTGAGATATAAACTCGCAATTGCGAGAAAAAAACTCAGAATCGCGACTGTCTCGCAATTTTGACTTTATAACTCACAATTTTGATTTTATAACTCGCAATTTTGATTTTATAACTCACAATTTTGATTTTATAACTCGCAATTTTGATTTTATAACTCACAATTTTGATTTTATAACTCGCAATTTTGATTTTATAACTCACAATTTTGATTTTATAACTCGCAATTTTGATTTTATAACTCACAATTTTGATTTTATAACTCACAATTTTGATTTTATAACTCGCAATTTTGATTTTATAACTCGTAATTTTGACTTTATAACTCGCAATTTTGACTTTATAACTCGCAGTTTGAGATATTGTGAGATATAAACTCGCAATTGCGAGAAAAAAACTCAGAATCGCGACTTTGTCTCGCAATTTTGACTTTATAACTCACAATTTTGATTTTATAACTCGCAATTTTGATTTTATAACTCACAATTTTGATTTTATAACTCGCAATTTTGATTTTATAACTCGCAATTTTGACTATAACTCACAATTGCGTGTTTTAAAGTCAGAATTGCAAGATATGAACTCGTAGTTCTGAGAAAGTCAGAATTGTGAGATTAAAAAGTCGCAATTACCTTGTTTTATTTTTTATTCAGTGGCGGAAACGGGCTTCCATAGTAAAGTGTTACTATTAAAACAATAAAAGAACTTGGATGATAAAGTCTTTATGAAAGTTACAATTGCACAGTGTATTAAGAAAGCAGGCAAATAAGGTCAGTGTTGAGTTCATGTTCATGTTTAAGTGAGTGCCTTCTGCTTTGCATGTTCATCTGCTCAGCAGCAACAACTTTCAGACTTGTTACCAGACATTTTATTGATTTATAGATGTTTTATTTATACATCAGTTGGCTATTTTACATCAAATGTTTTGGATTCAGTGTTTTAGTTGTCTTTGCTGTCAGATGATCAATGCATTTTGCCCTTTTTGAGTGTACTGTGTTTTGCTGCCGTTTCATTCTATGATGGACAAATATCTAATGTTGCTCTTAATTTAAGTGTCATGCAGCTGATGTTATTGCTGCATTTCCTCCAGATTGCAAGCCATTACTTTTTAATGCACTTTAAGGTTTGTTTTTGGTAGCAGTTTGCAACCTACGTACTTTTGAAAAGCACCTTGTTGCCTTCTTGGGAAGCCTTTAACTTTGTCTGCTGTCTTTTCCACTGTCTTTTAGGTGCTTTGCTACTTCACATGTCAGTTCTTTTTTTATTTATTTTTTTAGTCTTTAATAAATATCATGCAAGAAGGTGCATTTGTTATTTAGGTCTGACTATATTGTGTGTGAGGCGTTTGTTGAACACAGGCATGTCACTTTCCTTTCCTCTAGTGTGCTAGCTAAAGGTAAACCATGGGTTGTTTGTTCCTCAACATCTCTTCTCACATTCATTTATCACAGTGGAGGACCTGGAGAGGAACGACGGCAGCCCAAAACGAGCCTATCTGATGTCTGAGAACCTTCTCAATGTTTTGAGGAAGAAGAACCAGGCCAACTAGTCCTCACTGATGGTCGGTCAGAGTTATATATGTGCCTCAGCACTGCTTGAGATTTTTTTTGACCTCAGTCAGTGTTTGACCTCAGTATCTCAGCCATATGTTACCATTTAAAATGTGTAAGCTTTTCTTTAGATTGAGGTCAAATTACAGAGGTTGTAGGTTTATTATTTAAATGTCCAAAAAGCTTTTGCAATAACTGCCGAATGTTTTAATGAATACTTTAAAGAATAACCGAAGCGTCTTGGCCTAGATATTTTGTTTTGATTTTCATTTTGATGCTTTGCTTTTTTCCCCCATAGTCTTTATATTTATGGTTTTTATATAAAAACACAGTGCAGTGTTGTCCATTGTGCTGTAGGACAGGATTGTAGAAAAACGTTTTCTTTGCCAATATGTGAGCAGAATCGACCGTAGAAACTATGTTTAGATGTATTATTACTTTTATTATCCGTTCATTTCCAGTTCATGGCCCTGTGTACATAAGTGTCTGCATGTAGGTAAAACGGTTAGACTTCTTGCCTTTAACCGTGTTCGTGACTATTCAGTGTTCAATTTTGATTTTATAACTCGCAATTTTGACTATAACTCACAATTGCGTGTTTTAAAGTCAGAATTGCAAGATATGAACTCGTAGTTCTGAGAAAGTCAGAATTGTGAGATTAAAAAGTCGCAATTACCTTGTTTTATTTTTTATTCAGTGGCGGAAACGGGCTTCCATAGTAAAGTGTTACTATTAAAACAATAAAAGAACTTGGATGATAAAGTCTTTATGAAAGTTACAATTGCACAGTGTATTAAGAAAGCAGGCAAATAAGGTCAGTGTTGAGTTCATGTTCATGTTTAAGTGAGTGCCTTCTGCTTTGCATGTTCATCTGCTCAGCAGCAACAACTTTCAGACTTGTTACCAGACATTTTATTGATTTATAGATGTTTTATTTATACATCAGTTGGCTATTTTACATCAAATGTTTTGGATTCAGTGTTTTAGTTGTCTTTGCTGTCAGATGATCAATGCATTTTGCCCTTTTTGAGTGTACTGTGTTTTGCTGCCGTTTCATTCTATGATGGACAAATATCTAATGTTGCTCTTAATTTAAGTGTCATGCAGCTGATGTTATTGCTGCATTTCCTCCAGATTGCAAGCCATTACTTTTTAATGCACTTTAAGGTTTGTTTTTGGTAGCAGTTTGCAACCTACGTACTTTTGAAAAGCACCTTGTTGCCTTCTTGGGAAGCCTTTAACTTTGTCTGCTGTCTTTTCCACTGTCTTTTAGGTGCTTTGCTACTTCACATGTCAGTTCTTTTTTTATTTATTTTTTTAGTCTTTAATAAATATCATGCAAGAAGGTGCATTTGTTATTTAGGTCTGACTATATTGTGTGTGAGGCGTTTGTTGAACACAGGCATGTCACTTTCCTTTCCTCTAGTGTGCTAGCTAAAGGTAAACCATGGGTTGTTTGTTCCTCAACATCTCTTCTCACATTCATTTATCACAGTGGAGGACCTGGAGAGGAACGACGGCAGCCCAAAACGAGCCTATCTGATGTCTGAGAACCTTCTCAATGTTTTGAGGAAG
The DNA here is from genome assembly GCF_001515605.1 of Sinocyclocheilus anshuiensis. Taxonomy (NCBI): domain Eukaryota; kingdom Metazoa; phylum Chordata; class Actinopteri; order Cypriniformes; family Cyprinidae; genus Sinocyclocheilus; species Sinocyclocheilus anshuiensis. Next base: position 119,388 of record NW_015549629.1, on the reverse strand, counting down.
AAGAACCAGGCCAACTAGTCCTCACTGATGGTCGGTCAGAGTTATATATGTGCCTCAGCACTGCTTGAGATTTTTTTTGACCTCAGTCAGTGTTTGACCTCAGTATCTCAGCCATATGTTACCATTTAAAATGTGTAAGCTTTTCTTTAGATTGAGGTCAAATTACAGAGGTTGTAGGTTTATTATTTAAATGTCCAAAAAGCTTTTGCAATAACTGCCGAATGTTTTAATGAATACTTTAAAGAATAACCGAAGCGTCTTGGCCTAGATATTTTGTTTTGATTTTCATTTTGATGCTTTGCTTTTTTCCCCCATAGTCTTTATATTTATGGTTTTTATATAAAAACACAGTGCAGTGTTGTCCATTGTGCTGTAGGACAGGATTGTAGAAAAACGTTTTCTTTGCCAATATGTGAGCAGAATCGACCGTAGAAACTATGTTTAGATGTATTATTACTTTTATTATCCGTTCATTTCCAGTTCATGGCCCTGTGTACATAAGTGTCTGCATGTAGGTAAAACGGTTAGACTTCTTGCCTTTAACCGTGTTCGTGACTATTCAGTGTTTTAAGTGTTTTGTTACATGTTGGTACACCTCAATAAATGGTAAATAAAGAATTTTCTACTATACTCGTGTACAATTTCTTTATTAGACTTTAAATTGGTGTAACTTTTTTTCGTGAGACACTGAGGACGGAGGAGATCAGTGATAAGTTTCGCTCTTAAATATAAAAACAAGAATTAAGGTTTACATGAAATGCGTATTTTAGCAAGTGTGTTCAATTTTAATAGCTTAATAGAGATCCACCTTTTTAAGTTTAACGTATTTGTAAATTGAATGCGCGAGACGTCCGTGTCATCCGCTTACTTTTAATTTTATTTGTACAAAAACAGCCCGTATACTGCAGACTGGTATTTCGTATCATATTATTTCAATTTATTATTTTATTCCTAAACGCACTGGTTTGTAGCGCAACATTTTTATTTTTTATCTAGTTACTTGGATAAAACTTTAACATTTTCAGTCACCCACAAGGTGGCGTTGTTGACCAAATATACAGAAGTCAATCTATTTTTTGCAGGAGCTCCAAACTAGCGCAGATCTGTGGCTATAAGCCAGTTGCCTTTTAACTCACTTTTAAAGAAATTATGTGTTAAAGATGAGTTTTCTCTTGATATGAGTATTTCTCATGGAGAAATATTTTACTTTAGCCTTTTTCATAGGGCTAAATAATGTAAAATCATTTCATGATTACTTCATAATATACTACAGTTTCTCTACATGTCTTGTTTTCCAATTTCAAGACATATGTGACCCTGGAGCACAAAACCAGTCTTAAGTCACTGGGGTATATTTAGTAAAGATCATGTTCCATGAAGATATTTTGTAAATTGCCTACTGTGAATATATTAAAACTTAATTTTGTATTAGTAATATCATGCATTGCTAAGAACTTAATTTGGACAACTTTAAAGGCGATTTTCTCAATATTTGGATTTTTTTGCACCCTCAGATTCCAGATTTTCAAATAGTTGTATCTCGGCCAAATATTGTCCTGTCCTAACAAACCATACATCAATGGAAAGCTTATTTATTCAGATTTCAGGTGATGTATAAATCTCAATTTCGAAAAATGTACCCTTATGACTGGTTTTGTGGTCCAGGGTCACATTTTGCCATATAACTGACTACTATACATTGTCTAAAAATACTACAAATAAATATATAGTAGTTTAAATGTACGGTGACATAGCATACAAACACGGTCTTTAAAGGAATAGTTCACCTAAGCTGTTTGGACTCTCATTCTGACGGCACCCATTTACTGCAGATGATCCATTGATGAGCTATATAAAAACACAGTGCAGTGTTGTCCATTGTGCTGTAGGACAGGATTGTAGAAAAACGTTTTCTTTGCCAATATGTGAGCAGAATCGACCGTAGAAACTATGTTTAGATGTATTATTACTTTTATTATCCGTTCATTTCCAGTTCATGGCCCTGTGTACATAAGTGTCTGCATGTAGGTAAAACGGTTAGACTTCTTGCCTTTAACCGTGTTCGTGACTATTCAGTGTTTTAAGTGTTTTGTTACATGTTGGTACACCTCAATAAATGGTAAATAAAGAATTTTCTACTATACTCGTGTACAATTTCTTTATTAGACTTTAAATTGGTGTAACTTTTTTTCGTGAGACACTGAGGACGGAGGAGATCAGTGATAAGTTTCGCTCTTAAATATAAAAACAAGAATTAAGGTTTACATGAAATGCGTATTTTAGCAAGTGTGTTCAATTTTAATAGCTTAATAGAGATCCACCTTTTTAAGTTTAACGTATTTGTAAATTGAATGCGCGAGACGTCCGTGTCATCCGCTTACTTTTAATTTTATTTGTACAAAAACAGCCCGTATACTGCAGACTGGTATTTCGTATCATATTATTTCAATTTATTATTTTATTCCTAAACGCACTGGTTTGTAGCGCAACATTTTTATTTTTTATCTAGTTACTTGGATAAAACTTTAACATTTTCAGTCACCCACAAGGTGGCGTTGTTGACCAAATATACAGAAGTCAATCTATTTTTTGCAGGAGCTCCAAACTAGCGCAGATCTGTGGCTATAAGCCAGTTGCCTTTTAACTCACTTTTAAAGAAATTATGTGTTAAAGATGAGTTTTCTCTTGATATGAGTATTTCTCATGGAGAAATATTTTACTTTAGCCTTTTTCATAGGGCTAAATAATGTAAAATCATTTCATGATTACTTCATAATATACTACAGTTTCTCTACATGTCTTGTTTTCCAATTTCAAGACATATGTGACCCTGGAGCACAAAACCAGTCTTAAGTCACTGGGGTATATTTAGTAAAGATCATGTTCCATGAAGATATTTTGTAAATTGCCTACTGTGAATATATTAAAACTTAATTTTGTATTAGTAATATCATGCATTGCTAAGAACTTAATTTGGACAACTTTAAAGGCGATTTTCTCAATATTTGGATTTTTTTGCACCCTCAGATTCCAGATTTTCAAATAGTTGTATCTCGGCCAAATATTGTCCTGTCCTAACAAACCATACATCAATGGAAAGCTTATTTATTCAGATTTCAGGTGATGTATAAATCTCAATTTCGAAAAATGTACCCTTATGACTGGTTTTGTGGTCCAGGGTCACATTTTGCCATATAACTGACTACTATACATTGTCTAAAAATACTACAAATAAATATATAGTAGTTTAAATGTACGGTGACATAGCATACAAACACGGTCTTTAAAGGAATAGTTCACCTAAGCTGTTTGGACTCTCATTCTGACGGCACCCATTTACTGCAGATGATCCATTGATGAGCAAGTGATGTAATGCTACATTTCTCCAAATCTCTTCTGATAAAGAAACAAACTCATCTACATCTGGAATGGTCTGAGGATGAGTAAATTTTTCAGCAAGTTTTTCATGTTTGGGTGAACTATTCCTTTAAGTTTAGCACGTTAAACTTAATCTCTGGCGGTATTGTTTAAACTTTTCACTTTTTTCTCACTTTTTATTGTTTAAACTTGCTTCATATGCTGATTCTAATGGCATTTTGGTTTACTTTGTCAATTTCAATTCATGTCGACAACAATTGGAGCAATCGTGGGGGAAGTCGTGGCCTAATGGTTAGAGAGTCGGACTCGTAACCCAAAGGTTGCGGGTTCGAGTCTCGTACCAGCAGGGATTGTGGGTGGGGGGAGTGAATGTACAGCACTCTCTCCCACCTTCAATACCACGACTGAGGTGCCCTTGAGCAAAGCACCGAACCCCCAACTGCTCCCCGGGTGCTGCAGCAAATAAATGGCTGCCCACTGCTCCGGGTGTGTGTTCACGGTGTGTGTGTGTTCACTGCTGTGTGTGTGCACTTTGGATGGGTAAATGCAGAGCACTAATTCACCATAGGTCACCATACTTGGCCACATGTCACGTCACTAAATTTCAATATAGGGTGAGTCTAAATTGACTCAAATTCACTATATTTTAATAATCTGTAAAATCTCTTCAACTCTTATGGAATTGTTATTGTCATAGCTTGTCTGTGTCTAACCAGAAAATTAAAATATTCTCCAAAATTCTACCATTCTGAAAACAGTAGAATATTAGAAAAGTACTAAAATACAAAATCACAATCCAATAGTGAAGTTTTGTTTCCCATATTTTAAATGTTGAAAGATGTCTTGAACTCTTATGGGGGTGTCTTGCCTTTCTAACAAGGAAATAAAAAAGGTTTTTCTGACATTCTAGAATATTAGGAAAGCACTAAAATACAAAATCTCATTCCCAAGTGCTGCTGTGCTACAAAAAACCATGGTGTTAAAACAAACCGTCTTGGGTAACACTGTTTTCAAAGTGCCAGAACTCCCCAACAATACAGAAGCACAGCTCCCATAGTGACGTGTGAATGCTTCTCCATGATACCCACATCTCCAGGGGCTGATGTCTTCCTGTTACAGCCAAACCCAGTTTTATAGAGCTCATACACTTTCAGAGTTCAATCCACAGCTCAGATTTCAAGTTATTGTTTATTAACACAGAATATAGGCCTTATGTGTGCTTGGCAAAAATGACATCATATTAGGATAGGTTTTGTGGCCTTAGCTTGTCCTATCACTTTCACCATAGAGCCATGTCCTCTATGTCCTGGACTGTTTGTTTCATCTCACTTCAGTTTGCTTCTGAAATAAAACATAATTTGAGATTGGAAAATTCCACCTGCCCTCATAGTAGCTAATGAAGCACACATGTCTCTACCAGTGTGTAAAATATTATTTGGCAAGTAGGCTAGATCAGATGATCGGCAGTGACGACAGTAAGCACGTCACACCAGTCCCACGGGACCCACACTGAGCTCTTGGCCTCCATTGTGCACCAGCCAGAAAAGCCCTTCCCTCAGGCGCTTCATCTCAAGCTCTGAAGTTTATGAGGATATAGAAGTAATATTTAAAATATAAGATTTGCCGTCAGAGCCTGCATAATATGATTGGTACACAGAAAATCAAAGTGTATTTTGAAATATACATTTTATTGAAATTTTATACACATATATAAATTAAAATTTTATATAAAATCCATTGAACCAATATAGCATATATAGCAACTACTGATGCATTTCATAAATTTCATGAAAATACATCAGTAGCTGCTGTCAATGCCATAATATTAGAGTTCAATATTATATATATATATATAATTTATTATATAGCAACTGCATTATTTATTAATTTAAAAAAATGTAAATTGATTTTATGTTGAAACATTATCATTATCTATATACATCTTGATACACTCTAAAAAATGCTGTGTTGTTTCAACCCAATTATATATATATATATATATATATATATATATATATATGTATGTGTGTGTGTGGTTGTACATACACATATGTAGTTGTTTTTTGGTGTTTGGCTTAGTGTTATGTTAGAATCATTATTATACTCTTATACCTTTTGTTCTTTAATATTTTGAATTGTTTTTAGCTTTATTTTTTGTTTTTCATTGAAATGTTACGTTTTGAAATTTTGTTGTATGCATTTGTCATTTTTATTTAATTTATTTATTTTTAAAATGTGTATAAGTAGTATTTATAAAGTTTTAGCTTTTAGTTTTGGATCTGATTTTAGTTGTTTTAATAGTACAATTGATTGCGTCTGTTGTCCTCATTTGTAAGTCGCTTTGGATAAAAGCGTCTGCTAAATGACTAAATAAAAATAAATAAATATATATTATAGCCTATTATTAACTTCGCGTTCTCCTTAGGAGGTAGGCTACCTTTAGATCAGTACAAAATCTATGAAAGTAAGGTTATTTATTACTTCATTTTACATTTGTACATGTAAAAAAAAAACATTATGTACATATCACAAACAGCCTTAGTGTTTTTTTGTTTTATATTTAAGATGAAAGTTTAGCTTGACAGAGCCATGGCTTGCGCTAGAGAGGAAGCAACAGATTGCGCCTTGCAGCTTTGTCAGAAAGTCGATTAAAGTCATTAAATTATTCGCATATTGCTTATTGAATATAATATCAACGTTGTAGCTTTGTGTCGTCGCTTACAGTGTAAATGGTGAGATGCTTCCTTCTTTAACACCTCCCACTTTACGGCGCCCTTATGAGCGCAGGTGAAACGACACATTAGTGCGATCTGTCTGCCTCAAAGCAAGGATGTTCTACCATGATGTGTGTTTTATAGGCGTTTCTGATAGTTAGAGAGAATTTGCACGCTAATAATCGTTTAATTTTATATCCATGATAATCGCTTATTATTCAAACAGTGTGTTTTATATGGAACTGTAAGATGTTATAAATAGCGTAATGACTTTAATGTTATATGCAACTCTCAAAATGTTTATTTTCTAGCGAAATGCTTTTATTCTCAACAAGGCAACTAAGTTTTTCCCGGCTTCTATGGTTATTTATGAAGATGGGGAGGATTATATGATAAAGGCATCCTCGTAGAAATGGGAAAATGGGAGTTGACAATGGTAAGACAATGCATTATTTATTTCTAATGTCTGTTTTTGAATGACAAGTAGGCTACTTTATAGTTGCGCGTAATGTAAGTGTGTTATGTATTGAGTTGTATGTGTTGAATGCAGTGGCCTGAATGCTCTTTAAATAGAATAAGAGATCGTGTTCAGAAAATGTGCTGTCCCAGCACCTGACAGATATGCATCAGTGCTGACAGACGAGGCCGTTCAATGTGGGGCAGAGAGAGGGGCTTGACGTTACTGTGTTCAACTACATTGTCATAAATCATAGCTCGTCGGGGCAAGTTGTCACAAAAGCTATCAAAAACTCAATTCCACAAATGTTTTTTTCTAGTAGTGGGGTTGGTCAAATTATCTTGCATAAAGTGAATATGTAGTGCAAAAGTGAATAATTTTTGTCAATATATTTTTGTATAGGCTATAGGCAATGTGTGTGTGTGCTAATGTGGTTTTACATAAACATAAACATAAAAAAATACATGAAACATAGTGCTACATAAAATTACATTAAACATATTATGTTGCATAAAATTACATTAAAGTTCTTATAAGTTTAATAATAATAATACGTTTAATTTATATAGCACCTTTCCCAAGCTCAAGGACGCTTCACAATGACAAAAGCAAAATAAACAATAATTTCATACGTAGATGGACAATCGACATTTGCCAAGTCCAGAATGTGCGATTGCAGTTGCATATACCACAGTAATAATGCAGAATCATAATCACAAAAACTAAAACAAAATAAAAAAACAAAATAAAAATGTTTAAAAAAAATTGTTGTAATTTTATGCGATTTATTCATTGTAATTTCTGTTGGTCAAAACAGTAGATTTATGTTTTCCCAATTGTCTCTTGCTTGCACTTTACATATTTACATTTTATTTATTTATTTATTTTAATAGACCATAGTGCATTTTAAATTATTATTAAAAATTATATATGTATATATATATGTATATATATATATAGAGAGAGAGAGAGAGAGAGAGTATAATATTGAGTGTATCTTATAGAATATACTGTATATTTTTAAGACACATTGCGATATAACTTTTATTTATTTATTTAACATTTGATATGAAACCTGTTTTCCATTTTATTTCAAGCAAATATTTAGTTCAATATCTAGATGAATCAAGTGAATATAAGTTCAAAACCGAATAATTTGTCTCAGTTGATTTATTCAAATTTTTGTCTGCCAAAACAGAAGTTTATTTTTTTACCCAATCTTTCTGTACATGTATTTATTTATTTGTCTGTTTGTTTGCTTGTTTGCTTGCTTGCTTGTTTCAATAGACCATAATGCATTTTAGATGCATATAGAAAAATAATGATATATATAGAGAGAAAGAGAGTATAATATTGAGTGTATCTTATGGAATATACTGTATTTAAGACACATTGCGATATAATTTACTTTGTTTTGACGTGAAACCTGTTTTCCATTTTGTTTCTGTCACATTTGTCTCATTGTGCTAACTAACTAATCAGCAGCAGCCAGCAGTTTGTGCCCAGTGTTGTGTGTCATGTGCCTCTGTTTTGTGAGATCTGGCCTGGTGAATGTGGGTAACAGACATTAAGCCAAAGTAAATGACCTAGTCGGCAGCACTTCCAGTTCAGCTTTTGTTGAACAGCTTATTTTGTTGAGGGGAAAAAATTCTCATGTGCCAGTTCTGTGCTTTACTGACAACACACATGGCCTGGACGGTTTGTTGAGCATCAGAAAGCAGACGTTATTCTTTTGCTGGTCCTTGAGTAATAGCCAGTTTCTCTCGTGTCCTGCTATCTAATAGCAGACGCCCATGACCTCGTGTGATCGAGTGAAAAATGTTATGAATGCGTCTACAGTAACCATTAACGTGCGGTTTAGAGGAGATATAGAGCTGAAAGAGCACTGAGAATGGGGATGCTTTGGAAAAAGGACAAGATAAAATGATTTAAAGATGTTTTGAGAGACAGAATCATTGTGCTTGTCATATTATGCAGCTTTAATGGTATGCTTTTTATGTATAACGATATGTTTTGCATCCCAGGCTGAAAATACAAGGTCCCAGGTGCATGTCCTTTGAACTGAAGTGCTGTTCCTCTCGAGCTGCGGACAGCTTCTCATTAGCTGTAGTGTTTGTTCACTGGAATAAATCAAAAGACATTTCATTTTGTTTATTCATCAGGAAAGACTCATGTTATATTCAGATTGTGAGTTACAATAGCTGTAGTTATGAGGCAGACATGCTGTTTCAAATAGCCACTGCCTTAAAAACAAGAGTTTTAAACTTTGCTGGCCACCCAAAACACCCTAGCGACTGCTATTATTCCTTTTTCCTTTTTCAAGCACTTTGGATTTGAACAGTAGTCTCTTGTTTTGCTTGCCTGTGTTTTCACATCTTCAGCTCTCGCCTTGTTTATCCTTTTAACTTGGCAATAATGGGCTGTAATTGATAGATTTGAGTGTCACAGCAGCTCATAATAGTAGTTTACGGTGAGCACATAACCCACTCTTAGCAGCGTGTGTGTGTGTGTGGACTTGCCATAATGTTAGTCACATCAGCTGCTCGTCAGAATGACTCTTTGTCCTCATGTCTGTGGTTTGCAAATCCATGCTGCTTTTAGCTGACAGGCTGGTCCCCAGTGTTGTTATACAAATAGTGCATTATGGGTAGTGTTTTTGATTTAGAATATAGCTCATCCATTTAGGTGCTATGCTATAGTTTGCATTAAGGTCTCTTGCTAAACTCAAATGTTTGTAATATGAAGATTTTAAAATTTAAGAATATATTAAAGTTTAGGGTCAGTAAGATTTATTTATTTATTTACATATGAGTATTTTTATCCAGCAAGAATGCATTAAATGGATTAAAAGTGATGGTAAGGACATTTATAATGTTGCAAAATATTTCTAAATAAATGCTGTTCTTTTGTGCTTTCTGTTCATCTTTTAATGCAGAAAGAAATGTATCACAAAAATGTTTAGCAGCACAACTGTTTTCTACATTGATAAAAATATTTTTTTCTTGAGCAGCAAATCGACATATTAGAATGATTTCTGAAGAGTTATGACACTGAAGACTGGAGGAATGATGCTGAAAATACAGTTTTGTATCACAGGAATAAATTACATTTTAAAATATATTCAAATATTACTGTTTTTTTACTGTAGTTTTTAAACTTTGGAACAAGTGTGTATTTTACTGTAGGTGTTGTAATTTGGTGGTCACTATTTCTATTATGTTTTCACCATAATTAATCACATATTTATGTCAGATATTTAATATAATATACTAAATATAATATCTAGTATTAATATATTATACTAAATATATTTAAAAAATAATTATACAAATAATTCCCTCAAAAATGAAAATGCTTTAATTCTTTAAAAAATCTCCTTTTCTAAACTAAACTAAACTAAACTAAACTAAACTAAACTAAACTAAACACAAAACAAACCAAACAAAAAACTAAGCAAACAAAAAACAAACAACAAAACAAAACAAAAAACAAAACAAAAACAGAAGTATAGATTTGGAACAATGCAGATAAGTAAAAAAAGAAAATCGTAACATTAATTTTTTGGTGAACTACAGTAGCCTATTATTAATACAGTATTATTAGTAGTAGTAGTAATGTTTTTATCACTACAGTACTATTAGTAGTAGTAATGTTTTTTATCACTACAGTATTATTATTAGTAGTAATGTTTTTATCACTACAGTACTATTAGTAGTAGTAATGTTTTTTATCACTACAGTATTATTATTAGTAGAAATGTTTTTATCACTACAGTACTATTAGTAGTAGTAATGTTTTTTATCACTACAGTATTATTATTAGTAGTAATGTTTTTTTATCACTACAGTATTATTATTAGTAGTAATGTTTTTTATCACTACAGTATTATTATTAGTAGTAATGTTTTTCGTATCTGTGGCAAAGGAGCCTGTTCAGGAGTGGGGTGAGGAGCATGAAGACGGGGCGGTGTTTGGGATCACCCTGCGCAGAGAGCCGGTCCAGCAGTCGGCCGATCCTACAGAGGCTTTCGTTCAGTACCGAACATGTAAAGTACGCAGGTTAAAAGCGGCTACGCTGGACAAGCTGGTCTCTCACCTTCTGGACCCCTGCTGTCAGGAGCAAGACTATGGCAGGATACTGCTGTCCACGTATCGCACCTTCACTAGCTCCAACAAACTCATCGAGATGCTCCTCCAGAGGTGTGTGTTTAGATGTGTGCACATGCAAATGTGAGTTTGTGATGGCCAGCTGCATTTGCTTATCTCTAGTTTGTGTGTTGTTTTTTTTTTCCCTACATCAAGATAGGTCATCACTGACCACTTCCTTGAACTCTGTTTCCATTGGTCATCTCTGAGGGTTCATGGCTTTATATACTTATCAACCTTCTTTATGACGTTGAAGAAGCCCTGCATATATTAATTATGCAGTGTTTAATGATATATTTCACATATTTGATTTAACACTTGGTTTGTAAAAGCCTCTTCATTAAATCAGCCAGACAAATTACAGAATATGACAGACTTGTCTGAAAACACAGCTCGTACCTTGGGTGTTGGTTAAATCTTGCAAATTAAAAGCATCACTTTTAAAGTTTGAAGGATGTTAGACCAATACCATATACACCTAATTACATACATGTATTTATTTATTTATTTATTTATGTGTTGTACTATTGTACTGTTTTTATTTATCACACTTTATTTATTTGTTACACTCTTTTTTATTTATTGCACTATTTTTATTTATTACACTTTATTTATTTATCACACTTTATTTATTTATTTGTTGCACAATTTTTTATTTATTGCACTCTTTTTATTTATCACACTTTTTGCATTTATTTATTAAGCTTCTCTAGTAAATGTGTCATTTAGATATTTTTTTTTACTGGAAAACAATGCAGATAGGTACTAATAAATAAAGGTTTTAAGCAGTTCTGCATCAGTCTTTATATCCTTCTTGAACATGTAAAATATAAAGGTGTGTCTTGGTAGTTTGATTTATAGCTACCGTCTCTTTTTACACTGTTTTGTCGAGACGGTTCTATGACAAGACGTCTTCAAATAATTAAACACAAACAGTCCTGGTAATGTTTATACATAAATAGTATTTGTAAAGAACTGTACTTTTTCATTTTTTTTCCTAATAGGGACATCCTGGCCTCTGCGCTTGACAGCACCAATTACCCTAACAGGTAAAAACATACTCTGATAATATGATTTTTGTCACCTTTAACCTTTAATGTGCAGTATACTAAACTGTCATTGTTGATTTACAAAGCTGATGTGTGTATTATACACATACGTCTTATAGGCTATACAGTATATTATAACTGTATATATACAGTATATATAATTATATAAAACACTGTGGCTCTGTAGTGCTGTCAATTTGTACAGTTTGTGTAAAACACTTTTGAAAATACAGCTTCAATATTTTCTTCTTTCCTGGTTTGCTCACAGCTCTTTGTGGACTGTGCTTCAGATGTGGTTGGAGGAGTACAGTGATGATTTGAGGGATGCTCCCATGCACTCGTCCCTGCGTCTCATGTGCTTACAGCTGAGAGGACACCCCGATCTCTTCCCCCTGGCCAAGCACTATGAAACGCTCCTTAAGAACTTCCAGGCTGAAGGTCATTGTTGGATAATCTATTGTGGATTATCACTTTTTTATTTGATGTGCTCATCAGTCAGCTATTGTTATAGGCTGAAAATGTTTATTTGCAAAACCAGATAGCTCCCTTTTTTAATTTTCAAAAATCATGGTTCTTTTATGTTATCATGTTTTTATTGTGTCAGCTAGTTAGTTATTTTTACTTAATCAAAATAACCCAACTACAGTTTGATTGAGATTAATTGGAATGCACAATGAAAAAACATGATTTTTGGAAATTGTTAAAAACTTATCTGTTATCTGTTTTTGCAAATGAACTCTTAATTTATGCGGTTCGTTTTGATTCTCCTATTCATCAATTACACTTCAAAACATTTATTTAAGATTGTAATAGCATTTCACAATTTTCCTGTTTTTAGTGTATTTTTGATCAAATAAATGCAGCCTTGGTGAGCATAAGAGGCATCTTTCAAAAACATTAAAAAAAGCTTACAGACCCCAAACATTTAGTTAGTGTGTATATATATAAAAAAAATTTTTTTTTACCATATTTAATATTACCTTATATTATATATTATTCTTTTTGCAGGTCACTTACTCAACTAGTGCTGCAGTGTTACAAATGGATGTTTAAACTCATTTTATTTATTTGTATTTTTGAATGTACACATATTTTTATTTTTACAAATGCACAAATATTCTATAATGTTCTCTCAGTTATATAGATAGATTGGATTATATATTGAGAATTATTGCTTTTTTTATTTGATTTGCACATCATTTTAAGTTTTTCTATTGCTATAAAAATGTGTGTAGATCAACATTTAGCCTCTTGAATCAGTGTCTTTTGATGTTGTGGCAGGTGGTCCAGTTGATCAAATAGAAGAATCAGCCTTGAATAAAGGGGTCTATGAGGCAGATAACCTGGCAGATTTCATGGGTTTCTCCGTTACGAGTGTTGCTGAACAGCTCACGCGAATGGACGCTGTGAGTGCAAGTTTTTATTCTTTGCCTCTGTGCGACTCCTGATGTTCATATAGACTTGTAATGTTGGTGTTCCTGATGTTGTAGGACCTGTTTATGAAGGTGGTCCCTTTCCAGTGTCTGGGCTGTGTGTGGTCTCAACGGGACAAGAAGGAGAACCTCTCACCCACTATTTGGGCCACCATCGCCCAGTTCAATGCAGTCACCAACTGGGTCATCACTTCTCTGCTTCGATCCTCGTCGTCTGTCACGCAAAGAGCCAGAGTCATTGAGAAATGGGTTCGGATTGCACAGGTTCGCTCTTTTTAGAGACAGCTGTAGGTTTAAATGATCTTCAGTGTTTCAAAGTCACTCTCGTGCTATCCCTGTGAGATTATTTAGTCTTTTTAAAGACTCTTTCAAAGATCATGTGAAAAACTGTGTTAAAGAATGACTTTTCTTTTCACGCAGGTGTGCAGAGAGCTGAAGAATTTCTCTTCTGTTAAGGCCATTTTGTCTGCGCTTCAGTCCAACCCCATCTATAGACTAAGGAAGACATGGGCTGCTGTCAGCAGGTACAGATACACAAATCTTATGGGCTTTTATAGTCGCTATAGTCAGTGTTGGGGAGTAACTAGTTATATGTCACAGAATTATGTAATTTACACTGAACAAAATTATAAACGCAACACTTTTGTTTTTGCCCCCATTTTTCATGAGCTGAACTCAAAGATCTAAGACTTTTTTCTATGTACACAAAAGGCCTATTTCTCTCAAATATTGTTCACAAATCTGTGTTAGTGAGCACTTCTCCTTTGCCGAGATAATCCATCCACCTCACAGGTGTGGCATATCAAGATGCTGATTAGACGGCATGATTATTGCACAGGTGTGCCTTAGGCTGGCCACAATAAAAGGCCACTCTAAAATGTGCAGAAATTCTTTGGTTATGCAAACCGATTGTTGCCTTTTGTGTACATAGAAAAAGTCTTAGATCTTTGAGTTCAGCTCATGAAAAATGGGGGCAAAAACAAAAGTGTTGCGTTTATAATTTTGTTCAGTGTAATTACAAAATAAATGTAACTGTAGTCTCTTACAGTTACTGAGAAATAATGTGTAATTACAGTTACTTATGAAAATGTTAACAATTAAAAAGGGGGTTACATCTGAATATTTTCACACACACATACAGATTTAATTGAGTTCTTTCCCAAATTGCATTGACTGCTCTAAAATATGGCACAGGGTTCAGGAGTTTAGGACACATGCTCATTTAGTTCTGTTTGATTTCCTATTTAAGTTATATACTTTAATTTTTAAGATCAACTGTTTTTTCCAAAGCAATGTTAGATGCCTGTCATAGCTATGTCATGATTTGATTTCAAAAGCTATTATGATTTTAAATCTGTATGTAACCTCAGAATGATCTCACAGTAAAAAGAGGTGCTAAAGTTTGATTTTGTAGTGGCTGTGATTTAAAATGAAATCATTACAATCTTAATTCAAGTGATGAAGGATTTTGAAAGTCTACGGTAAGTGCTACTGTAAGGTTAACCCGGACTGCTTTAAATGTTTGAAAGTGATTAACAGTTAAAAACATTTGTTAGAAATTTAGAAAAGTAGTGGAAAAGTCATCAAATCTGATCAGTTACTTTAATAAAGTAATTGAAATAGTTACACGTCTTATTACATTTTAAAAAGGGTAACTTGAAATCTGTAACCTATTACATTTCCAAAGTAACCTTCCCAACACTGGTCTCGTATAGCTGGTTTTGTTCTCTATATAGTTTTTTTTCCAACGGCTTAATAGAAAACCTGAGCCATTGGCTGAAAACATTAAGGTTAAGCCATATTTTGTTGTAAACCTCTGATTCTGTATCTCCAGAGAGGCCATGTCTGTCTTTCAGAACCTGTGTGAAACGTTCCCAGATGAGAACTGTGTTCTGACCAGCCGAGAAATCTTTGTGGATGTAAGCTACGAACACATCAGTGTTATTTCAGTATTGTTTATATACTATCATAGTTTTTATAAATATTTTACCATTTTTGAATTAGCTTTCATTTTTACATTTTCAGTTTTCAATTTAATTTTTAGTAATTTTGTAACGTGCATTTGTCAATTTTATTAGTGTTTTTTTTTTTGTATAATTTATTTCAGTTTAATAATTTTAGTACTTCAGCTTAAACCTCTTTACTTCAGTTGGTTCACAAGGCAACATTTCCAAGTTTTTAATATAATATTTATTTCAGCTTTATTTCATTTACAAAAATGAATAGATTTAGTTAACAATAACAGCACTGGGACATTGTGCTACCTGATGAAAAGATCACACAAATCAATATGCCTTGATAGACTTTGCTGTCTTTATCCAGGTTTTTGAAATCAGTTCGAGCGACATGTGAATTTAATTTAGCGTTCTTTTGCAATTTCAAGTGGAAGACATTTGATCTCACATTTGGAGTTCTTTTCTCTCTTAATCCACTTATGATATTATGGACTGAGACACAGGTGATGTTTGTCTAAAACGGACTTCTCTGTTCGACCAGAGTGTGCTGAGATTATCAGAGCAATGACCTGATCTCAGAGTTCACATGAAAGCATTGTTCTTATGATCGATGAACAAAAAACAAAGGGCTCAGTTTTGACTGTTTTACCTAGTATTTGTTTATGCTATGTATTTTTATCATTATTAGAGTGTCACCTCTTAGTTTGACTACATGCTATTTCTCACATATTTTAGGATGGGAGTCAAACTGACATGGATAACACTACCACAAAAACATCCAAGAGATGCCCTCTAACGAAACAGATGGTGAAGATGATGACATATGGCACTCTTTTTCTGTTTAATAATCATTGTTTTTGAGTGATGCTGTTCAGGTGATTAACAGCAGAGTGATTTCTTACAGAGCTCAGCT
The DNA here is from genome assembly GCF_001515605.1 of Sinocyclocheilus anshuiensis. NCBI lineage: Eukaryota > Metazoa > Chordata > Actinopteri > Cypriniformes > Cyprinidae > Sinocyclocheilus > Sinocyclocheilus anshuiensis. Next base: position 103,344 of record NW_015549629.1, on the reverse strand, counting down.
GGAGGGACGGTTCCATATCTGGGGACATACCTTACAGTGCTGACCATGCTGGACACTGCCCTACCGGACACTGTGGAGGTGAGGCTGGAATCAGAATCATATTTGTTTAGAAATGACTGAGTGCTTGCCTTTGTTAGTGATGCTCATGCAACATATTACATTTTCATTGCTTAGCAAACACCTAGCAACTCCCTAGTAACCATACACTAGCACAGAATGCCCTAAATACACCCTAAACACTATAGCAGCCACGTAATTGGGCACTGAAATCAACAGAACACCACAGTAGCTACCTTGCAGCCACTTAAAAATGTCTTAATGGCTGTCCAGAACAGGGTTTCAACACCCTAGCAACACCTTAGCAACAGCCTAGTAAGGCCCTAGCAGCACTCAAAATACCTCTAGCAGAGAATGTGCTGAAACACACTCAGAGAACCCTAATAGCTACAATATTGTGTGCTTAAAACATACAGAACACCCTAGCAACATCCCAGCAACACTCAGAATGCCTTTACTAGACTGAATACCCCTAGCAGAGCATGCGCTAAAAACACTCAGAACACCCAAACAGCCATATTATTGTGTGTTAAAAACACATGGAACACCCTAGCAACTGTATTGCAACCATTTAGAAACATCCTAGTGACCATTCAGATCATCGTAGCAACACCTTAGCAACGCCCTAGCAACACTAGAAGAAAATGTGTTAAAGCCACTCTGAACATCATAGTAGCTGCATTACAATATGCTCAAAAGTTATGCACACTGCCACCCTAGCAATGTTCCAATGACCAGCCAGAACTCCCAAGCAACACCTTAGCAACACCCTAGCAACACTCAGACCACTCTAGAAGAAAATGTGCTAAAAGCCACTCAGAACATCATAGTAGCTGCTTTACAATATGCTCAAAAATCATGCACACCACCACCCTGGCAACTCTCTAGCGACCAGCCAGAACTCCCTAGCAACACCTTAGCAACACCCTAGTAACACTCAGACTACTCTTGAAGAAAATATGCTAAAAACCATTCAGAACATCATAGTAGCTGCATTAGAATGTGCCTAAATATCATGCCCAAAACCCTAGCAACGCTCTAGTGACCAGCCAGAACACCCTAGCAACTGCATAGCAACTAAGGGAAAAAAACAATAGCAGACACCTAGCAACACCTTGATGTTTGCATCAGTCATATTTTCTTTTGAAAATGTAAATTAATTATTTTTATATCCATTTTTCATTTGGTTGCACATGCAGAATTGTCATTATGTATCATTTTGATTTATTTCTGTTAATACTATTAACAGGGTGGCCTCATTAATTTTGAAAAGAGGAGACGGGTGAGTACTTATCTTTGTTTATCTTCTTAACTGTCTAATTAAATGTACCCAAAGTGAGCCATCTTTGTCCAGATGTTGTTGTTGCTATAGATTTGGTGTGATCTTAAAGAGCCCATTCTGAACAAATATGAAGTCCTCTGTAGAGTGGCGGTTTGATGTTGGCGCCGTAGAGATAGCCTTATGTTTACAGAGCACTCTCTTCTTCTGAAGGCGCACACTGATATTAATCTCATGACTGATTATTTGTGCAGGGTGTGTTACGTAACAGTCGTGGCTTTGTTCCTTGTATTCCTCTTTAATCTTTTGCTCTATGTTGCTGCTTTGCCTCTTCGTTTCATGGGAATTACTCGCACTGTTTTGCAGGAATATGAGATTTTAAGGCAGATCCGTCAGCTGCAGGCCTTGTGTTCCCAGTATGTTTTACCTCATCATCCTCAGATCGCTGCCTGGCTACAGAGTCAGAAACTGCTGTCGGATCAGGAGAGGTGAGACTACAAAAATATAATATAATTTGTAATAATATAAATATAAACAGACACAAAATGGAAAACAACAGAATGAAGTGTAATCTTACATAACAGAACAAAACAGTCTTAAAAATTGTAAAATAAATCAAAATAAATAAAATATAAAATAAAATACAAATATCAAATATTTCAAATATAAAAAATTAAATCAATAAATTAAATTCATGAATTAATAAATAAAAAAATAATAGAAATCTGAAGTTGAAGTATTTTACAGCCTGAAGTTTTACAAATAATTTTATAACTTTAAAGAGATTCCCTCCAAAATCTGGCATGACATTACTCCTTTTCCTAGATTTTAATTGTACTTATGTCTCCCTGTCCTCAGCTATGAATTTTCCAGACAGCTGGAGACTCCTCATGACACATCTCCATCCAACAGCGGTTGGGGTCACCGAACGCTCGCCAAAAAGCTCTCATCGTGAGTATAAGTTCAGCTTAAACACCATTTTAACTTAAGTTTGCTGCAACTGTCCTGTCAGCTGCAAGCTTTTATTAGCATAATATAGGAGAAATCTGTTTGCAGGCTCTTGTCAGGGAACGAGGGGTCCAAACAGAACGCAGACCAGATCAGTGTGTCCTCGGCAGGATCCAGCGGCTCTGAAATTGAGGAAATATCCGCTTCTCAATCAGCGTCTTTTATATCACCGGTACTTGTGAGTGAGTGAGTGAGTGACGTGACATGTGGCCAAGTATGGTTACCCATACTAGGAATTAGTGCTCTGCATTTACCCATCCAAAGTGCGCACACACAGCAGTGAACACACACACACCGTGAACACACACCTGGAGCAGTGGGCAGCCATTTATGCTGCGGCGCCCGGGGAGCAGTTGGGGGTTCGGTGCCTTGCTCAAGGGCACCTCAGTCGTGGTATTGAAGGTGGGAGAGAGTGCTGTACATTCACTCCCCCCACCTACAATCCCTGCCAGTACAAGACTCGAACTCGCAACCTTTAGGTTACGAGTCCGACTCTCTAACCATTGGGCCACGACTTCCCCCCTTGTGTGTGAACATACACATTTACATTTATTCATTTAGACAGTTTCATTTAGTGGATTTAGTCATCAGTAGGGACTTTCACTTTTTTATTCCTAATAAATGTAGTTTTAATACACCTCTTTTCATATTTAGATATGAATGAATGTTTCTTGAGCAACAAATCAGCATATTCGAATGATTTCTGAAGGATCATGCAACACTGAAGAAAGGAGTAATGATGCTGAAAATTCAGCTTTGATCACAGCAATAAATTACGTTTTAAAATATATTCAAATAGAGTTCTTTTCAATTGTGATAATGCTCCACAATATTACAGTTTTTACTGTATTTTTCATCAAGCAAATGCCTTGGTGTGCATAAGAGCCATTTTATGTCTTTTAAGGTCATGGAGATATTATCACTGTTCACTTCTAAGGACTTTGACATCATTACTAAAGCTTCTGTCCTTGTTTTTAATATCCCATCGCTCGTGTTTACGTCGCTGCCATGACTCAAGCACAGCATTAAAAAAGCGTGCTTTGTGTCAGGAGTCATGCCCTCTGCACCGTATTCAGGGACAGACAGACGTCAGCACTTGAATGCTTCAAATTCTTGGACATTTTTGTCCTAATCGCTTCCATCGTTTGAAGCTGCTGTTCAGTTTTGAAAAGTTTTAATAAAATGTTGAATGCTCTTTCACAACATTACATTAATGCATTCATGCTATATGCACTGAGGCTACATTTGAACAAGATTGAACCCATAACCTTAGTGCATTCAGCAGCATCCTCTATTTTATATGAAGCTAGTTCCATATGCTTTCATTCTTCTCGCATAATAAAATAATTTAAGCTCAAATCAACAAAACTGATGTCATTTTATCATTCAGTCATTATAATGACAGTTCAACTCTACATTATCTCTCACAAAGTTAAGTCACCTGGAATTGTTTTTATCTATATCTAATCATCCAAATCTATTTGTACCAGTACTGTTGCGTCACACTTGAAAATTATTGTGATGGTTCCTGCTGATGTTGTTTTGTTAAAAATGTCTCTAAAATGTGACTGTCTCCTCTCATCTCTAGTCTCTTTCCAGCTGTGGTCAGAACACTAAGGCTTTTCCCTCGTCTTCCTCTCCTGATTCCGCCACCATGTCTAGTTCATCCTCCAGCTCTCAGCAGGACCTCAACCTGAATCCATCTTCCTCCTCCTCCTCTTCAGCGTCAGCTGACCCTCACCTGGTCTCCTCTCACAAGCGCTCGGTCTCTATGACCTCCCTGCCCTTCTACAACAGACAGGTGGACGACTCGTGCATCATCAGGATCAGCGTGGAGTTCTGCAACAATGGAAACATGTACAAGAGCATACTGGTGAGTATGGGACAGGAACGGCATTTTTTAGGACAGCTTTTCTCATTTAATAAGTCGTAACTAACTATAGATTTTGTACAATACATGTGATAATACATATTGTACAGCATCTATATTATATATATTTATACAATTATTTAATTATATGTATATGTGGAGTTAAATATATGAGTGTCACAGCAAAGGGTCTGAATACTTAGGACCATGTGATATTTCAGTTTTTCTTTTTTAATAAATCTGCAAAAATGTCAACAATTCTGTGTTTTTCTGTCAATATGGGGTGCTGTGTGTACATTAATGAGGAAAAAAAATTAACTTAAATGATTTTAGCAAATGGCTGCAATATAACAAAGAGTGAAAAATTGAAGGGGGTCTGAATACTTTCCGTACCCACTGTATATATATATATATATATAATGTATGTATATATATGTGTGTGTGTGTGTATGCGTAAACAATTATTTAATTAATGAAATTATTAATTGAATAATTGAATATATATACACACACATTTTAAAAATAATAATGACAATAATAATATTAATAATGTATTCTTGCATCTCTAGCATCATTATGGTTTGACATCATTTTTAATAGTTTGTATATACATACACAATTAATTAAATTAATAATTGAATTAATTAATAATAATAATGATGATATATTATAAAAATAATAATGAGTAATTCCTGCATCTCTGATATCTGACTAGCTTGATATATAATTGTATGATTATTATTATGTTTATTATATGTAAATATATAATAAAAATAATAAAAATGAATGCACGAACTGGCCAGTTTTATATAGATCTAAGTATAAAAGATTGATAATATGTTTCAAAATCTGTGACCTGGTTTTGTGAGTGTTTTAAAATGTTATTTTAGATTAAAAAAAAAAAACACCTCTTGGATCTCAGTAGTTTGATATTATGAAAGAAAAAAACAGCTGTTTTGGGTATCTTAATGGAAACAAACTATCATAGAGATTGCTTTTCACACCATTACAAATGTTCTGCCAAAACCAAACAGGAAATTTTCTTTTAGATACTATCTAAATTATTAATTTTATTCATCTAGTCATTACGCAGCCTAAGAAAATGCATTCATGCTATTTACAGGTGCAATTTAGCACCTTCTTTATTTGCTACTTAATCATCATCATTATCATCAAATGCATAATCAACAAGCTGTATAAAAGGTTGTTGTTTGTTAAATATAAATCTAACTCTTCATACGATTCAGTGAGGATCATCATTCAAAACCTATTCTTTGAGTAAACATTCATATCCTCCTCTGCTGAATATCAACTACTAAAGATTGTGGAATATTTCTTTAATTTCTTAAGTTTCTGTAAATATTTATCAAAAACTGGATGGTTTCTGTTCTTTCTCAACTTGCTTTTTTTTCATGATTTCTTGCACAGTTGACCAGTCAGGATAAGACGGCCCAGGTGATCCAGAGAGCTCTGCAAAAACACAACCTGGAGGATGTTAGTGAGCAGGACTTCACCCTCGTACAAGTTCTGGCCCAAGGCAGAGGTACTGAAAACTCATTTAAACAAATGTGTCATTACTAAATTAGAGGAAGTTCTGAAACCCATATTTTTAAATTAAATCTATGAATGTAAGGTTAATCTTATATTGTTTATTAAAAATGATGCACATATGCAATGTTTATAATTCTTATGCATATTTTTGTTGTAGAGTTGCATATTCCAGAAAAGGCCAACGTATATTATGCCATGTCTACATCAGCCAACTACGACTTTGTTCTACGTCGATGCCCAAAAGGCCAGCGGAAACAGCTCATACGCTCTGTTTCACTGTCATCAGGACGAGCCACAAAATAACAGCGAATTCAGCGTTGATTCTGGAGGAATCATATTTAATGCAACAGTTATTGAAAACTGTCAAGACATGTCATCCAGACACAAATGGAGATGTCTGAGATTGAAAACAAGTCATTTAAAGAATAAAAACGGCATTCTTCAACAGCATTTGCAAGCTATATTTCTGGGTGAAACAGGATACTTAGTTAATGAGCTTCAAAGGAATAGTTCAACCAAAAATGAACATTTACTCACCCTCAGGTCATCAAAAAAGTAAATGAGTTTGTCTCTTCATCAGAACAATTGGAGAAACTGAACATTACATCAGTTGCTCACCAGTGGATCCTCTGCAGTGAATGGGTGCCGTCAGAATGAGAGTCCAAACAGCTGATAAAAACATCACAATAATCCACACCACTCCAGTCCATCAGTTAATTTTCTTTTTTAAACTTTTTAAACTTTAAATTTTGAACTGTTGCTACTGGCTAAAATGCGAGTCCTCTATCCATAATTTTGCACTGGAAAAGTTATATTGTCTGAATCAGGAGAGAAATATGCACAGTTCAAGCACTGTTTAAAAGCAAAAAAGCAGTCCAAAACATTTCTAAACAAATATGTCTGTGGATTTTTGATGTGAGAGGACTACAGGGGATGGACTATTTCACTGGAATAAGTGTTATTTATTGACTCGTATCTTGGCCAGAAGTGGCTGTTTAAAGTTAAAATGTGTTAATGATGGATTTGTTTATTACAAACACACAGCTTTTCACTTTTCAAGATGTTAATTGATGAACTGGAGTCGTAGATTACTTGTGGATTGTGATGTTTTTATCAGCTGTTTGGACTCTCATTCTGACGGCACCCATTCACTGCAGAGCATCCATTGGTGAGCAAGTGATATAATGCTACATTTCTATGAATCTGTTCTGATGAAGAAACAAACTCATCTATATCTTTGATGGCTTGAAGATGAAAAACATTTTAACAAATTTTTATTTTTGGGTTATGTATTACTATAAGCATGCATTTAATTGGATTGTGAAATGTTGAAATATCAGGGCTAGGTGACATTATTACATTTTGATGAACAGTTTGTTTCCTTAGAATAGCACGCACTAATGAACCATGCATGATAAAACTAGGAACATGAAGTAAGTAAATAGCATCAATGATGTTGACTGTAGGGCTCTTCAGTGGAAAGACAAATATCACGGGTTCAGTTTCATGAACTCATAACCCAGGCGCTTTAAATTGTTTTAAGTGACAAGAGACAGATAACAAAGACTGCACCTTCTTGAATTCCTCACATTCAGTGCAGCGATAATGGGATGAAGCAAAGTTTCTCAATGACCTTCAGCTCTCATTCTCTGCCTGTCATAATGAGACAGCCTAACCAGATACACTGTACGATAATGCGCTAACTTTGAATAGAAACACAATCATATACCTAGAGGCCTGGGATGAGACTTGTATAACTTTTATATAGGTCAGTGTCTATACAGACTGCCTGTGGATAACACATTATCAGTTCACAGTGTTCCTGATTACAGCATGATGATGGTGTGTGTGTGTGTGTGTGTGTGTGTGTGTGTGTGTGTGTGTGTGACAAGACGAGCCACTTCAACAGGTGCAGTTACATTCCAGAGACACACTTTCACATCCACTGTCATGTGTGATTTCATTTATATGTCATTTGATGAATCCATTTTTAAAAATATCATCATTTATTATTGAATGAGATAGTGTGGCAGCATTACTGAACACTCAGTGGATATTTTTATACCATGTTTTATATCCTCCTTCATCAGCATCAAATTCAAGCAACTTGACTCCAATTAGTCTGTGCTTTTACGGACTTATACAAGCTCTTGCAGAGTAAAATTAAGAAGATAAATTATATTATCGTTCGAATACATTTGAATGTAGATATGTTAGTAAAACAGTATTTATTTATATTAGTTAATGTTGAAAATGTTATATATAATGCTATGTACAATATGAGATGGTACTTGTTTAATATTTTGCATTGATAATTTATTTTATTTCATTTTGGGTTTTTTATTTTTGTTATATGTTATATTTTGTTTTTATTATATTTTATTTTTTTATTTATATTTTGTATTTTATTTTTTTATTTTATTTTTTTTATTTTATTTTCCCCCTGAGTGTATTCTGAACCCTGCAACATTTCACTGAAGGATTTGTGTCTGAAAAACATTGCATCAGTTTCTTTTGATATTCTGTCATCTCTCGACGTAAAACAGAAATGAAACGGTCGCCCATCCACATACTGCAATAAACCTAATCTACACGCTGAGCTGAGATGAAAGATGGCTGTGCACAGATTTATGTGGATTTGCTGTGATGTAAAAAGAGGCAATCATGGCACTGAAATTAGCTATTGGAAAATGCTTTCCATGGCTGATTATGCTAAACAGTCTCTGCCACTATAGTAAGATGCATCCAAAGTCACAATTGCACAATGTGCTAGGCACCTAAACATTCTTATATTGAACCATGATTAGCAAATCTTAAAGCAGTTTTGTATCCAGTTTTGCATTTTGAAGACCTGACCACAGCATGGAGATATCAATGATTTAGCAGATCATATGTGGAGAAATTAATAAAGAAATCTGCACTAAAAGATTCATGAAAAGGCTTTTGATTCTGATTCTGTGGAAATGGCACAAGCTTTGGCCTATAAGTGGAAACCAAGATTAACTAATGTACAATACTGAGCGAAAAGCAAAGGATTTGTGTGTCTGGGTTCCTAGACAGTCCAACACACTTTCACTGATTCAGACACGGCTGTTCTCTGCTTGTTATTGAATTATGGCCCGTTAACATAAAACGATAACCCCCTGGTACCTTGTTTTAAAAACTTACTATGATTTCTCATTCCTAGACTATGCTTTATGCTTAATTCACATCCCAAGTTAAAGTGTGAAATTTCTGTCAGTTAGCTCCTACTAGATCCAAAACGCATCTTTGTATATCGATGGCCACTTATAGGCCTATATTTTATGATGCTATAGTAGATGAAAGTGACTTTTCTGTGACTATTTTAAAAATAAAAGTATAGAATTATAGGCCCTATTGCTTTTTTTTTTTCAATTCAAAATTGTTCCTCTGAGGGCTTAAATATGGCCATGTCCACCACCTAGGGGAAAAAAAACCATGCTTTGGTAAATCAAATCATGATAAAAGTCATAAGTATGTCTAAATTCTGTAATTTATGTAAATTAGGATTATGAGATAAGTAATTAATTTGGGAATTAAATATCAAATTTATAATTGACTTTTTAGAAATGTTGATTTTTAAATTCATAATTACGACTTTGTCATAGTTTTTACTTTTTTGTCAAATAAATCGAATTTTCATCTAATAATTGTGACATATCTCATAATTCCGATTTATATGATAAATCGTTGCTTTTAATGTCCAATAAAATGAACGCAAATTAATAAAAAGACGCAGTAGCAGGCAATCGTTCAATAGGCGTTTGATGACATAATTGATCACCACGTGATCTTTAGTAATTGACGGGGGCCTGATTGATTTAAAAGCCCTACTGACATACATTGGTCTTTTTGAACGTGTTTCGACGAGGTTTTCTACAAGGATTCAGTGAGAAGAGACTCCTGGCTGCAGCAATAAATCTGGTTTACTAGTCGTTTAATGAAAGTGTTAAAATCACAGCAAGCACATCGTGGTTGTAAACTTTAGCCACTAGCCATTTTAGCCAGTTGTGGCTAAAAAAAAGTGAATGATGGACACAGCTAGGGCGGACATAGCCTATGCTTTTCATGGTTAAAGTGCCGAAAACTAATGTAAGTAGTAAAAGAAATAGTGATTAACTATAAAAGTGGCTGTTTATTAATGTAGGATGAAACTACATGTATTTGCTTTAATGCAGTCAGGTCAAGTAAAGTCAGTGGAGGAGGATGAAAACGGCAGGATTGACAGGTGGCTGAGGTGAGTCAGATGGATGCACATGTGGGATGATTTAGTGTCGTCTAGGTCTGCATGTAAAAAAGGAATGGTTTCTGGATTTCAATATTTAACAGCCTCACAGCCTCTACTTGGCATTTGTCCTCTAGTTCTGCCCAAATTTAAATGTCTCGACAAATCCTGAACACGAAATTCTACCAAAATGTAGTATTATTATTATTATTATTATTATTATTGCTGCTACTACTAGTAGCCTCGTAGTAGTAGCCTATTATAAAATAATAAAAGGAAATATTCTAAATGGAATCATCAGCAGGATTCTCACAGTTACGAGAAGCTTAGAAATCTCAAGGAATTTCAGAAGTGCGAGTAGAGATTTCTGTACTCAAAATAATATTCTATACTCTGTTCTGAAGTGTTTCTTTTGACTAGAAATGTCATGCATATTTGCAGTCTTTTTCTGCAGTTACACCATTACGCCAGTTGGTGGCGTCAAGTGACTGTCTTTGAGACAATGTGCAGGCTCTGTCAGTCTCAGTAATAACGGTCAGTTCAGTTCCACGTATTTATTTATTTGAAATAGAAAAGTCGTGCAATTTTATTGGTCAAAATAACTCCAAAAAATGTCGTTTATTGTTGCATTGTAAAAATCCAAAGGTGCTTTAAAGCGGTGTTTCTCAAACCTGTCTCTGGGCCCCCCTCCACTACACATTTTGTATGTCCCCTCATTGAACACCCAATTCAAGTCTTACAGACTCTGCGGATGAGTTGAATCAGGTGTGTTAGATGAAGGAGATGAACAAAATGCAGTGCAGTGGTTGAGGATCCCCAGGACAGGTTTGCCACTAGATGGCAAAAACGAAGCCTTTTGAGAACATTTCAACATTATGTAGTTACAAGTTGGTTGAGTTTCTATTTTGTAATCTCGGTTTCTCCTCATCTTACTTTTTTTTTTTTTTTTCTTTCTTTTTCTTAGATGTTGGACATGTGGGTATTTATTACTTAGTACTGAAATAATGTCTTATCCTCAATACTGTTGGTGCATGTCGGGGAAGTTTTTAACTTTATAGCAGAGGTGAGGTGAACGTTTTTAAATGGAATCAAGAAAGAAACCATGTCAAACAGTCCGAGACGGAGAGAGAGCGAGAACAGCGCTGCATGTTCAGTGTGTCTGGGTGGAAAAGACTGACTCACTTTCTGGCAGGTCTGTGGGGTTTTCAGTCCAGGCCCTGCGCCAGACAAGACAAGAGCAGGTCCTGAGTCAGTGCAGCGGGCCCCGAGTGGGCCGCAGCGTGGGAGCAGACGGGGATATGGAGCACCCCATGATTAATCGGACCCAGCGGCCTGACAGCTTTACTGTCTACACTGAAAGTGAGTGACGTGACAAAACTAGAATGATGAAATCGAGCTTTAGTGTTTCTTTGATTACCATGTTCTAGTTTTATTGTGCCACAGTTCACTCTGTGTAGATGGGAAGTTACAAACTAAACGGATCATTTTGACTGCAATTATTGAAATGTAATCCGATCTAAGCTTTGTTTAACAAAACATGTAAATAATCCAAGGATGTAACCACATACCCTACTGTATAAAAGTTTGCAGTTTAATATTTTTGAAAGAAGCTTCTTCTGCTCACAAAGGCTGCATTTATTTGATCTGAAAAGACAGTAAAATCAGTAATATTGTGAAATATTATTGTAATTAAAAAAATACGTTTTTTTATTTCAGTGTATTTTAAGATGTAACTTATTCCTGTGATGGTAAAACGTCATTACTCCAGTCTTCAGTGTCACATGATCCTTCAGAAATGATCCCAATATGATTATTTACTGCTCAAGAAGCATTGCTTATTATCAGTGTTGAAAACAGTTGTGCTGCTTCATATTTTTGTGGATTCCATTGTTTTTCAGGAAGTTCATAAGAATAGCATTTCTTTTGTATAGAAATCTTTTAATATTATAAATGTCTTTACTGTCACTTTTCATCAATTTAGTGCATTCTTGCTAAATGGATTAATTTCTTTAAAATCTTACTGACCCGCAGACTTTTAAACATTAGTGCATTATGGATTTTGGGAGGGCCGAAGTAATTATTCAAAAACCAAAAAGTCATACCGGTTGAACTTTAATCTGAATATTAAGAATATGAAGGACATCTGCTCCTATGTCCATGGTATTTGTGACCATTCAAAATCACTTTTAACTAATATTTATTTCTTATTTTTCCATAATTATCATTTGCACACAATCATAATTTCACGTTATTATAATCCATATTTGATTTTGTTAGCTCTTTACTGGAATTGGCTGGAAACAGCCTTAAGAAAACAGCTATATAAAACACCAAAACATTACAAGATAAATTAGTTTTATCATAGTGATAAAAATGTTTTCATATTGACCTTATCGTTTTACAGACCGACCGGCTTCATAGGAAGTCAATAATCTCGTAGTGAAGCATGTGGCTGTTCCTGTAATCGATGTTTGTTTTTCTTACCTAACACATACTTTATATTTTGAGAGACAAATTGCCTTCTCACAAGGAAACGTGCGCAGACACAAGCACGTGGATGCATGGATGTGTTTTATAAAGGATGTGTACGTGCGCAAACAGAGTCAGACACACATTTACTCAAGCTGTTACGTATAAACACACCCACATTTATCATTACATACTTTTGTCCAACATCATTTAACAGGAACTTACACACAGAAACTAAACGGATGCAATGAGAGAGTCAACCAGAATGTGTTCAAGAGAAAGAGCTGAATCACAGGGTGAGTCTCATGAAAATAAGTCCCACGTGAGCACAACCTTGTTCAACACACACACACACACACAATCCATGCATGTGCACTTATGCTGACAGTATCACAATCAGAAGGCCTAAAAAATAAAATCTTATATTGTTTTAAACATATGCAAGCCTAATCCACTTGTAAACATTTTCTCAATGTGTCCCATTACAGTAATGAGTAAAATTGAGCAGTTGACCTACATTAAAATCCTGACCCCTAATTGGTGCATAATGGTACTGCATCATATCATGTGTGAAATATTAGCAATTGAATAATCAAATTATGAAACAATAAAAAAAATTCTTTTTTTTTGCATAAACCATGATACATCTTTTCTTTGAATAAAAGTTTGAAAGCACAGCATTATGTATGTCTTTACTGTCATATTTGATCAATTTAATGCATCCTTGCTGAATAGAAGCATTATTTTTTAAAGAAATCTTACTGACCTCATTGTTTTGAACATTAGTGTGTATTGTATGTTAATGTTTTATGTTTTTATTTCATGCTTCCTCGTATACCCGTATGTGTATCATTTGCATAGATCTTCATATTATTTCATAATTTTGGTTATTAATTTTCTATTTTAGTGATTTATTTTAACTTTCCATATTGGACTCTTTTGGACAATTTCTTTAAATTATAATTTATACAAAATGTATTCATTTGAATAATAAATAATTAATTAATAATTATTCATGCATTTAGCAGATGCCTCTTATCCAAAGCGACTTACAGTGCATTCAGGCTATACTTTTTTTTTTTACCAGTATGTGTTCTCCCTGGGACTAAATGAAACTAAATAAAATGATCAAATATCAACATACACACTCAGAAAAAAAAAATACAAAACTCTCACTGGGGTGATACCTTTTCAAAAGGCACTTTTGTGTACACATTAGGTACTAATATGTACTTTTGAAGCACTAATATGTAGCTTTAAGGTACTAATATATACCGTTTAGGGGTAAATAAAGTACAAAGATGTACCTTTTAGCTTCAGTGACTGCTTTGTACCTTTTTTCTGCGAGTGTATAATATTCTCTCTCTCAGTCTTATTGCGTGTGTGTCAGTGTTTAAAGTGTTTACGCGCCAGCACTGTTTGCTGACCCCTGTTAAAAAATGTATTGGCCATGATACAAAAGTTCAGCTTTTCGGCTAATATCAACAGCTGTAGTTCTGATGAAAACCAAATACATCATACCAAGTAAAAATCATCATAGAGTTTGCAACCTGTTGTGGGAGTATTTCTTATGAGCTGGAACTGAAGCACTTGTCAGCAGAGAGGAAGATGGATGGTACAAATTACAGGCAAAACTAAAACCTGCAGCAAGGAAGTTGAAAATGGGAAGACGGCCCATCTTTCAACATGACGACACACCACCAAATCAGCTATTCAGCCGCTGAAAGACAGGATGATAAATGTCCTCTATCACTCCTAAAATCCTGTAAATCTGTGGAATGATGAAACAAGGGCCAGCCAATGATCTGTAT